>NW_028318303.1:2062500-2225000 GCF_062004578.1 Staurois parvus
AGCTTCCCTCCTCTCCTTCCCGCTGGCAGCTTCGTTTTGTCATATTCATTTTATTGACCTGATTCATTTTCGTTTCTTCGGCATTCATTTTTAATATTCATTGGTCCGGGTGGATTTGAAAAAAATTGAAGTTTTTTCAGAAAATTGCCATATATTCGATATATTATCAAACCAAATGGATTCCAATCTCAAGGATATTTTTGGATGTTAGTCCAACTCACCAACAGAGACGGCATGAGCCGATTGGACAATATTGACTGGCGTCATGTGCATCCGAATTACGAATGGAACAAAATTCAGATCCATCTGTTATATGAATCCGAATAATCAAATTAATTCAAAAATTTTATTGATTACCCCATGGTTCTGAACTACTATCACATCATGTGATGTCATCCAAATGAAACAAATGTGTTCATTAATTCGGGAACATTAATAGGAAGTCTGCCTTTCCACGCACATGAACTGTAATGGCCTCCCAGTCTTAGTCCGTAGGGTTCAATATTGAGTTGGCCCCGCCCTTTGCAGCTATAACAGCTTCAACTCTTCTGGGAAGGCCGTCCACAAGGTTTAGGAGGGTGTCTATGGGAAGGTTGGACCATTCTTCCAGAAGCACATTTGTGAGGTCAGGCACTGATGTCGGGGGAGGAGGCCTGGCTCGCAGTCTCCATTCTATTTCATCCCAAAGGTGTTCTATGGGGTTGAGGTCAGGACTCTGTGCAGGACAGTCAAGTGCCTTCACCCAAAACTCACTCCTCCATGTCTTTATGGACCTTGCTTTGTGCACTGGTGCGCAGTCATGTTGGAACAGGAAGGGGCCATCCCCAAACTCTACCCACAAAGTTGGGAGCATGAGAGTGTCCAAAATGCATTGGTATGGTGATGCCTTAAGAGTTCCCTTCAATGGAACTAGGGGGCCAAGCCCAACACCTGAAAAACAACCCCACACCATAATCTCCCCTCCACCAAACTTTACACTTGGTACAATGCAGTCAGGCAAGTACTGTTCTCCTGGCAACCGCCAAACCCAGACACGTCCATCGGATTGCCAGAGAGAGAAGCGTGATTGGTCACTCTAGAGAACACGTCTCCACTGCTCTAGAGTCCAGTGATGGCGTGCTTTACACCACGGCATCCGACGCTTTGCATTGCACTTGGTGATGGAAGGCTTGGATTCAGCTGCTCGGCCATGGAAACCCATTCCATGAAGCTCTCCACACACTGTTGTTGGGCTCATCTGAAGGTCACACCAAGTTTGGAGGTCTTTAGCTATTGACTCTGCAGACAGTTGGCGACTTCTGCGCACTGTGCGCTTCAGCATGCGCTGACCCCGCCCTGTCATGTGACGTGGCCTACCCCTTGGTGGCTGAGTGGCTGTTGTTCCCAGTCGCTTCCACTTTGTTATAACCCCACTAACAGTTGAGCGTGGAATATTTAGTAGCCAGGAAATGTCACGGATGGACTTATTGCCCAGGTGACAACCTATCACGGGACCACGCTTGGAGTCACTGAGCTCCTGAGAGCGACCCATTCTTTCACCAATGTTTGTAGAAGCAGTCTGCATGCCTAGTGGTTGATTGTATACACCTGTGGCCATGGAGGTGATTGGAACACCTGAATCACATGATTTGGAGGGCGGGCCCAATACTTTTGGCAATATAGTGTATGTCCATTGGGAAATTCATAAACGTCTGAATCTCTGAAAATCACCTTTTTGTCTGAAAAACGAATTGTAACTAAGTGAAATGCACATGTCTAGCCAATTCCCCCTTTAGATGTAGGCAGGGTGGGGTCCAACCCATAGAAGGGGCTACTCCTACGATGTGCAAATGCAGCGTGCTTTTGAAAGCAGTTTTAGATGCTTTGAAGATCACTCAGAGTTTATTACAGGTGTATTTGACCAATAGTTATCTTGACCTGCATTTTACGTTTTTACATTCCAATAGACTTGTATGGGGAGAAAAGCAGTTCCGAAATGAACAACTGAGACACTGGCCTCAAAGATGGTCATACACGTGGCCAATTCCAGTCAATCTCAACCACTCTCCATCCACTGGGAAGCACAAATACCATTGAAGGTAATCACCAGAAGCCAGGGGCGGACTGACAACTCATGGGGCCCCTGGGCAATAGGGGATCATGGGGCCCCTGTGTCCTTGCCCAAACTCAAAAAAGGCTATAAAAAAGGTACCAGGGGCATCTCATGGGGCCCCCTACTGACCCCGGGCCCTTGGGCAGTGCCCGAGTTTCCAAATGGTCAGTCCGCCCCTGCCAGAAGCTAAGCTATTTGCCGCCTTTGAGACTGACTGACCACAAGATTTCCCTTGGCTGGGAAGTTGAATCAGAGCGTGTATGCTTTACTGACGTGTGCAATTTTAAAACTGAACATTGGGCACAAAAATTGTATTTAATAATATTCCTCAGAAGCCACAAAAAATATAAATCCACTTTGTGGGCACCAAATGTCTTTGCAAATCCAGGTATTACCTTGAAATGTGGCACTGACATCATCACTGTGCTGTACATAGCGTGCACAGAGAACAGAGCTGTGGGAGGGGCCCAACAGGCTCCTCCTGCTACAGGGTGCCTGCAGAAAACTACAGAAGGGGGTGGAGACAAGACAAGTCACTCTGCACAAGGAGAGAGAGCAGGAGAGAGCGGTCTGTATGACAGGAAGCACAGAGGGAAAGTCTCACACTGGATTACTGCACAGATCTGGAAGAAATACATAAAGCACAGCAGTATACAAGGAATAATACACATGACTATTGTAATTAGATAATATATGATTATTCCAGAGATCAGCTTTAAAGTGTTACTAAACCCCGGACCCTGCATTCACTATATCTGGTCTCCCCGGACCCTGCATTCACTATATCTGGTCTCCCCGGACCCTGCATTCACTATATCTGGTCTCCCCGGACCCTGCATTCACTATATCTGGTCTCCCCGGACCCTGCATTCACTATATCTGGTCTCCCTGGACCCTGCATTCACTATATCTGGTCTCCCTGGTCTCTGCATTCACTATATCTGGTCTCCCCGGACCCCGCATTCACTATATCTGGTCTCCCCGGACCCTGCATTCACTATATCCGCTCTCCCCGGACCCTGCATTCACTATATCTGGTCTCCCTGGTCTCTGCATTCACTATATCTGGTCTCCCTGGACCCTGCATTCACTATATCTGGTCTCCCCGGACCCTGCATTCACTATATCTGGTCTCCCTGGACCCTACATTCACTATATCCGTTCTGCCCGGACCCTGCATTCACTATATCTGGTCTCCCCGGACCCTGCATTCACTATATCCGGTCTCCCCGGACCCTGCATTCACTATATCCGGTCTCCTCGTACCCTGCATTCACTATATCCGGTCTCCCCAGACCCTGCATTCACTATATCTGGTCTCCCCGGACCCTGCATTCACTATATCTGGTCTCCCCGGACCCTGCATTCACTACATCCGCTCTCCCCGGACCCTGCATTTACTATATCTGGTCTCCCCTGACCCTGCATTCACTATATCCGCTCTCCCCGGACCCTGCATTCACTCGATCTGGTCTCCCCGGACCCTGCATTCACTATATCTGGTCTCCCCGGACCCTGCATTCACTATATCTGGTCTCCCCAGACCCTGCATTCACTATATCTGGTCTCCCCGGAACGTGCATTCACTATATCCGGTCTCCCCGGACCCTGCATTCACTATATCCGGTCTCCCCGGACCCTGCATTCACTAAAGCTGGTCTCCCCGGACCCTGCATTCACTATATCCGCTCTTCCCGGACCCTGTATTCACTATATCCGGTCTCTCCGGACCCTGCATTCACTATATCTGGTCTCCCCGGACCCTGCATTCACTATGTCTGGTCTCCCCAGACCCTGCATTCACTATATCTGGTCTCCCCGGACCCTGCATTCACTATATCCGGTCTCCCCGGACCCTGCATTCACTATATCCGCTCTCCCCGGACCCTGCATTCACTATATCTGCTCTCCCTGGACCCTGCATTCACTATATCCGCTCTCCCAGGACCCTGCATTCACTATATACATATATATATTTTTTCTTTCTTCTTCCCTGGGAAAAACAAATTCCTTCCTGATCCCCCGAGAGGCAATATATATATATACTGCATATTGAAATTTATTTTGAAATATATTGAATACGGCCAAAATGGTAACATTTCAAATATATTGTCCTTCCATGTGGGCAGGAGCAAATTTTATCATGCTTTGCTGTTTTTTTTTTGCCTTCCTCTGGATCAACTGTGGGTGAAGGATTATAACTTTTTTTTTTTAATGGTTGAACTGGATGGACTTTTGTTTTTTTTGCAGCCAGACTAACTATGTAACTATGCAACTTTGTAATCTTGAGTATTTTTTTTTATTTTTTAGCAAAAAATTATGCTTTTTACATGTAGGAGGAAATAAATTTAAGAGGGAAGTAGGTAATTTGTTTGAACTTTTATTTTGATTATAAGTGACGTCTAAAGATTTGCAAATCCCAGTTGTTCGTTATTGTGTGGTCCCAGAGCTGGATTGGAAATCGAGGTGGGCTTGGAATGGCATTGAGTGGTAATGGAAGTCTTCAATGAAGTTTTACTGAAAGAAAAGTTGAAGGAAAAATTCCATAAAAATGTAAACGGAAGCAAGACAAAATGCATTAATCTTGTAAAAAGCCATCCAATTTTTTACACCACATTCAAAGTTCGGGGTAATTTTGCTTCTTTCTCCTTACTGGGTGTTCTGTCTCTCCAATCTAAGCATTGAAAGTGTGATCTCTGTAACTTACAGTTGTGGTGAGATAGTGATAACTCCAATCTTAGTTGAATACCACAGTCAGTGACTCGATCGGATGACACCGGATGACCACATAAATAATAATATAAAAATATTAAATAAAAATGTAAAAAAAAATAAAAACAAATATATTTTTTGGTTATAAACTACATTGGGTTATTTCTTTTTACTAAAAAGATAGATGAATAAATTTTGGCCAAGATTTATGAAGAAAGATTATTTATTTGCAAAATTTTATAAGAAAAACCTTTTTTTTTTTCAAAATTTGTGGTCTTTTTCATTTACATAGCAAAAAAATTAAAATCCCAGTGGTGAATAAATACCACCAAAATAAAGTTTTATCTCTCGCAAAAAAATGCTAGGGTACAGTGCTGCATGACCGCGCAATTGTCATTCAAATTGTGATAGCACTGAAAGCTGAAAATTGGCCTGGACAGGAAGGGGGTGAAAGTGTCCGGACTGGAAGTGGTTAAAGTGGTTCTAAAGACTCAAGGCTTTTTACCTTCATACATTCTATGCATAAAGATAATAAAACCTTCTGTGTGCAGTGGCCCCCCAGCCCCCCAATATTCTTACTTGAGCCCTTTCCTATTCAGCGATGTTCACAATAGCCTCGACTGTATAGGGACTCTCCCTCCTCATTGGCTTATACAGAAGCGGGAGCCCATTGGCTGTCAATCACAGCCAGTGAGCCAATGAGAAGAGAGTGAGGGGGCGGGCCAAGCCGCATAGAGCAGCGAATCAAGAGCAAGCACGCCACGGTGCCCCCAGGGTGAGCAACTTTCTCTGCGTGGACTGCTCAAGGGGGAGGAGCCAGGAGCACCGGCTGGGGACCCTTTAAATTAGAGGATCGGGGCTGCTCTGTGCTAAACTGCATAGAGTAGGTAAGTAGTACATATTTATTATTTTGAAAAAAAAACTTTAGTACCGCGTTAATATTGACAATTCGCTGCAGATTGCAACTTGGAGACATTGAAGATTGAAGGAGATGAACGCCGCATTAACCAGCCAAGCAAAGGTAGCGTGTTGGTCTCAGCCTCCGCTCAAGCCAAGGTCCCTGACGCGTTTCGCCTTGCTCACCTAGGCTTGGTCACAGAGGTGGGGAAGACACACGGAGCTGCTGTTTAAATCTGCATCATCGGCCGTGATTGGAGATTGTTATCTGATATGTATGTGCGGTAAAGTGAAAAAAAGAGTGTGTAAAGACAAATAATAAATAAAGAATGAATTAAATGAAAAGAAACAATAAATATGAAAGAGATTATAGAAAACAGAAAGAAAAGTTTAAAAAAGTGAGTCATTTTTAAAATAAATAAATAGATGAATTAATTACTTAACAAATTCATTAATTGAAATGTTTTAAAAAGGAGTATATATAAAAAAAAAAAAACAACAATGGCTGATAGAAATGGAATATATGTAAAAAAAATTAATATATAAAAAATAAAATTAATATGCAAACAAAATTAAGTAAAAAACAGATATGAAAAATAAGAAGCAGAGTTGAGAAAGACATGGATATATGAAATAAACTTTGCTGTGAATAATTATAACAAAGTAGAAAAAGTGATTAAAAAAAGCGTAAGAAAATGTAAAAATGTGAACGTGTGTGTAAAAAAAAAAGTATGATAATAATGCTAAAAAAAAAATATAGCATTATAAAACCAAACCTCTGTTGTTAGAGACATCATTAAGGACAATAACAGAGGAATGTGCAATACAGAGCACTCTAGAATCATAATATTTGTGAAATGTCTTAGGAAAAGGATTGAAGCAGTGTGCTCAGGGCTGCTGTTAGAAACCATGGGGCCCCTGACAGTCCTCTCCGGAAAAAAAAAACCCAGTTTACTATGCTTCAGGTATGAATGAACACAGTGAGTGATCGGTACAGATCACTCATTGTGTTCATTCATGAAAGGAAGGGACTGATAAATGTGACATACTTACCTAACTCTTCTCCCACTCTCCATCCTGAAGGATCTTACAGCTGCCAGTGGGAAGAAGAGGAGAAAAGCACTGGGGGGGAGGGGGCACAGGGGGGCCTGGGCAGCATGGGGAAATATATGGTGCACCAGGAGAGAGATGGGGGCATTTGCTGGAACCGATCCCCTGTATGGCTCTATTTTTATTATTATTATACAGTATTTATATAGCACCAAAAGTTTGCTCAGCGCTGTACATTACAATGGGAGACAGTACACAAGATAATGGATAGTGGTACAGGAGAAGATAGCTGTGGGGGATGGAGTGGTAGGAAGAGTGGAGGAGATCGGCAATTACCTGAGGGCGGGGTAGGCTTCCCTGAAGAGATGGGTCTTCAGGGTGCGTCTAAAGGAGAGGAGGGTAGGTGATAGTCTGATGGATTGGGGTAGGGAGTTCCAGAGGATGGGGGAAGCCCTGGAGAAGTCCTGGAGATGGGCATGGGAGGAGGAGACCAGGGAACTAGAGAGAAGGAGGTCTTGTGAGGAGCGAAGAGTACGTTTTGGGTGGTATTTGGATACCAGATCGGTGAGGTAGTTCGGGGCAGTGTTATAAACAGCTTTGTAAGTCAAAGTTAGCATTCTGAATTTTATCTGTTGGGCAATCGGAAGCCAGTGGAGGGATTGGCAGAGGGGGGTGGAGAACACTGAGTGGAGGCCAGTGGAGGGATTGGCAGAGAGGGGTGAAGGTCAGTGGAGGGATTGGCAGAGAGGGGTGGAGGACACTGAGTGGAGGCCAGTGGAGGGATTGGCAGAGAGGGGTGGAGGTCAGTGGAGGGATTGGCAGAGAGGGATGGCAGATACGGAGCGGTTAGTAAGGTGGATGAGTCTGGCCGCAGTATTCAGGATGGACTGAAGTGGGGATAGCCTGCGATGAGGTAGGCCAGTGAGGAGGGAGTTGCAGTAGTCAAGTCGTGATTTAACAAGGGAGTGAAGGCGTTGCTTAGTGGTTTCCGGGGTTAGGAACGGACGTATCTTGGAGATGTTGCGGAGGTGAAGTCTACATGAGTTTGTCAGTGAATGGATTTGGGGCTGGAAGGACAGGTTGGAGTCTAGGATGACACCTAGTACCCTGGCTTGTGGGGTGGGACTGATGATGGCATTGCTGGACGTGATGGAGAAGTCAGGATTGCCCCCGAGCTGTGTCGATTACCCCTCCGTCTACATCTGATTCACACCCCTACTGACCCGGGCCCCCTACATGAGGACTGGTGGTACCCCCTTATCCATGGCCCTGAGTGCGCTTAGAACGCGGTGCTGGAAATACGAGGGTTTCCAGCACCTCATTCTAGTGTGAACGAGTAAAAACCATCGTTTGATGTCTTCAATTGCTTTACAAACTTTGACAACCGATGGAACGAGCCATATGGTCATTCAAATAAATTGCAAAACGCACAGCCAGCTTTAGGTCTGCGGCTACTTTATCTGAAACGAAAAAAAAATAAAAAAAATAAAAAACTTCCCATCGCATTCTCTTTAAAGGGATACAAATTAAAACATACTTTTTTTCTGGATACTTTTCCTTTGATGAAAATATATTAGTCCAAGCTTACCTTTCAGTAGAAAATGATATATTTAGATCATACGGGGTATAAATCTGCAGAACAAACGCGTACGGTCCTCACATGTTGATTTTTTTTTTTTTCCGGCATTGCACATATGAATATTGTATAAAGATGAAGGGAGAAAATGGAGATGTTTTCACTTGGGCACATTTTACAACATCTACATGCAAAAAAATACCAAAGAGGGCTCAGCGACCTCACGCGAGACGCCATGTATTCAAAAAGTAGAATTAGGTAATGATCTCACAAACGGTTACCAATAAAAGGGACCACTGTGCACGCCTCCGGATGGACTGAGAAAAAAAGGGCCTGCAGGACTGACGCGTTTCCAGGGTGCCCCCCCTCTGACTGGTATCCTATCTTCTCCCTCACTTTCCTCCTCCGGTCTATCGGACACCCAGGTATGGTCAGAGACTTCATCTCCACCCTCACCATCACAGGCTGCGCTGTGGTTGCGGGAACATCACTGCTAATTGGTTGTCCCTGCCCATGTTCCCTCCCCCGAGGTTCCCATTACTCTCCCCCTCGACCTTGGAGCCCTTTCACTGCCAGAGCCATTTTTTTTGCTTTTTTTGCACACGTTTAAAAAATAATTTCAGGCCTAAAAATTGCATGAAACCCCCCAAAACATTATACATTTTCTGAAAGCAGACACCCTGGAGAATAAAATAGTGGCAGTTCCTATTTCTTTTTGTTACACAATAAGGTTTAAGAAATGCAAAAAAGCACAAAAATGTTGTGTGCTTGAGTGTGACTTTTCTCTTTTCTTACTTAACTTTCTTTTTTTTTAAAGTCCGCAATGTGATGATTTTTTGGTGACAGGTTCTCTTTAACCCCTTGACGCCAATGTCACACAAATATTTGGCCTCACAGAACTGGGCTTTTTTCCATGGAGCCACATATTTGCATACCTGTCTTTGTGCGCTCCCAGCACAAAGACCGCGGTGTCACTGAGAGTACCGGGTCCCGTTCTAACGATCGGATGTGGCCCTTTGCTAGCCTTTTTCCAGCCCTTGGGGCACTATTCCTCCCAATGATATGAAGCAGTATTCCTCCCACTGACACCAACAATGGGGCACTATTGATAACACTTACGTGGTACTATTCCTCCCATTAATACCAATGATGGGCATTGCTCTTCCTCCTACTGACCACCATCCTTGAGGCCATGTTTATTCTCACTGCTGCTGGGCCCGACCGGTCACATTCCAGCCCTCTGAAGGACCATAAACCAGCCCTTTGTTTGAAACGTTTGGAGACTCCTGTGATAGACCAACACAAAGTGGCACATGATTGTGAAGTGGAAGGAAAATGATAAATGGTTTTCAAATTGTTTGCAAATAAATATCTGAAGTGTATTTGTATTCAGTCCCCTTTACTCTGATACCCCTAACTAAAATCTAGCGGAACGAATTGCCTTCAGAAGTCATCAATTAGTAAATAGAGTCCAACTGTGTGTAATGTAATCTCAGTATAAATACAGATGTTCTGTGAAGCCCTCAGGGGTTTGTTAGAGAACATTAGTGAACAAACAGCATCATGAAGGCCAAGGAACACACCAGACAGGTCAGGGATAAAATTGTGGAAAAGTTTAAAGCAGGGTTAGGTTTTAAAAAAAATATCCCAAGCTTTGACCATCTCACAGAGCACTGTTCAATCCATCATCCGAAAATGGAAAGAGTATGGCACAACTGCAAACCTACCAAGACATGGCCATCCACCTAAACTGACCGGCCGGGCAAGGAGAGCATTCATCAGAGAAGCAGCCAAGAGGCCCATGGGAACATTGGAGGAGTAGCAGAGATCACAGCTCAGGTGGGAGAATCTGTCCACAGGACAACTAATAGTCGTGCACTCCACAAATCTGGCCTTTATGGAAGAGTGGCAAGAAGAAGCCATTGTTGAAAGAAAGCCATAAGAAGTCCCATTTGAAGTTTGTGAGAAGCCATGTGGGGGACACAGCAAACATGTGGAAGAAGGGGCTCTGGTCAGATGAGACCAAAATTTAACTTTTTGGCCTAAAAGCAAAGCGCTGTGTGTGGGGGAAAACTAACACTGCACATCACCCTGAACACACCATCCCCACCGTGAAACATGGTGGTGGCAGCATTATGTTGTGGGGATGCTTTTCTTCAGCAGAGACAGGGAAGCTGGTCAGAGTTGATGGGAAGATGGATGGAGCCAAATACAGGGCAATCTTAGAAGAAAACCTGTTAGAGTCTGCAAAATACTTGAGACCGGGGCGGAGGTTCACCTTCCAGCAGGACAACGACCCGAAACATCCAGCCAGAGCTACAATGGCATTCTTTAGATCAAAGCATATTCATGTGTTAGAATGGCCCAGTCACAGTCCAGACCGAAATCCAATGGAGAATCTGTGGCAGACTTGAAAATTGCTGTTCCCAGACGCTCTCCATCCAATCTGACAGAGCTTGAGAGATTCTGCAAAGAAGAATGGGCAGAAATGTCCCTCTCTAGATGTGCAAAGCTGGTACCCATATGGGAGAAAATATCTTCCCAAATATATTGCCATATAGTTGAAATGCTACAATTTTGACCATATTCAATATATTTCAAAATATATTTCAGTAAATAAATATATATATATATATGCAGAATATATACTGTATGTTGAAATGTGTTTTTATTACAAAATATATGAAAAATATTTTTAAAAATACATTTCAAATATACTGTACGTCTTTAAAAATACAAATCTACATTTGTGGAACGCATTTACAAATATATGTTAAAATTACTTTTTTAGATGTAAAAAAAAAAAAATCAGAAGAATATACACATAGACACACACGCACATATAGACACACACACATAGACACACACACATAGACACACACGCATAGACACACACACATAGACACACACGCACACATAGACACACACACATAGACACACACACACGCACACATAGACACACACACATGCACACATAGACACGCACACATAGACACACACACGCACACGCACACATAGACACATACACGCACACATAGACACACACGCACACATAGACACACACACACGCACACATAGACACACACACACGCACACATAGACACAAACACACGCACACATAGACACACACACATAGACACACACGCACACATAGACACAGACACACGCACACATAGACACACACACACGCACACGCACACATAGACACACGCACACATAGACACACATACACGCACACATAGACACGCACACATAGACACACACACACGCACACATAGACACACACACGCACACATAGACACACACGCACACATAGACACACACACACGCACACATAGACACACACACACACACATAGACACACGCACACATAGACACACACACACGCACACATAGACACACACACGCACACATAGACACACACACACGCACACATAGACACACGCACACACACATGCACACATAGACACACACACACACGCACATGTAGACACACACACACACACACACACACACATAGACACACACACATAGACACACACACATAGACACACACATAGACACACACGCACACATAGACACACACACACGCACACATAGACACACACGCACACATAGACACACACGCACACATAGACACACACACGCACACATAGACACACACGCACACATAGACACACACACACACATAGACACACACGCACACATAGACACACACACACACACATAGACACACACGCACACATAGACACACGCACACACACATGCACACATAGACACACACGCACATGTAGACACACACGCACACATAGACACACACACACGCACACACACACACACGCACACATAGACACACACACATAGACACACACACACACATAGACACACACACATAGACACACACACACGCACACATAGACACATACACACACACACATAGACACACACACACGCACACATAGACACATACACACACACACACATAGACACACACACACACACACACATAGACACACACACACGCACACATAGACACACACACACGCACACATAGACACATACACACACACATAGACACACACACACACACACACACATAGATACACACACACACATATATAGACACACACACACACACACATAGACACACACACACATAGACACACACACATAGACACACACACATAGACACACACACACGCACACATAGACACATACACACACACACACATAGACACACGCACACATAGACACACACACACACACACACATAGACACACACACATAGACACACACACACACGCACACATAGACACACACACACACACACATAGACACACACACATAGACACACACACACGCACACATAGACACACACACACGCACACATAGACACACACACACACACACACACATGGACACATACACACACACACACACACATAGACACACACATAGACACATACACACACACACACACGCACATACACACACACACACACACATGGACACATACACACACACACACACACACATAGACACACACATAGACACATACACACACACACACGCACATACACACACACACACATACACACACACATACACACACATACACACACACACACACACAGACACACACACACACACATAGACACACACACACACACATAGACACACACACACACACACAGACACACAGACACACACACACACACACACATAGACACACACACACACACACAGACACACACACACACACACACACAGACACACACACACACACACACATAGACACACACACACACACACAGACACACACACACACACACACATACACACACACACATAGACACACACACACACACATAGACACACACACACACACACACATACACACACATAGACACACACACACACACACATAGACACACACACACACACACACGCACGCCCACGATACTCAGGCTCGGGTTTCGACAGGGAAAAAAAAAATGTCATTTATTATTTTAAATTGAAAATCATAGAGGTGAGAGAGAGTCCAAGAATAGCGGGGGAAGGAGAGCACCTGCTGTGGTTCTGTTGCTCCTGGAAGCGGCCCAGACGCGGCTCCTTTTCCATATCGTTCTACCGTGAAAAATGGGAAGCCGAATCTCAGGCTGCGGTCAGGCACCAGAGGGCTTCAGCTCATCAGCCCCTCCGCCAGCGCGAACAACGGGCACTTTGTGCCGGGGCCACTCACACGTCTTTAGGAAAATTGCTGTTATAGTCATTAATACGCGACTATAAGAGGGTAAACCGCGGTGTGTGTGCGCAGGGGGAGGGAGGTCTGGGCTGCAGAAGGCTCTGTCCCTCCACATCACGCAGGAATGCAGCTCAGAGTAGCGCAGGATCACCTGCAGAATTTTCCCTTTTTTTAATTTTATGTTTTTAATTTTTTTAATTTTTTTTTATTTTTTGATTATTTTTTTATTATTATTATTATTTTTTTTTTTTAGGAAGACCCGGGATTGTTAAAGGGGGATTCTGGCTTTAATCCATCCAAAAGGGGGCTGACTTTGCATCATTTTGTAGAGTCGATTTAATGTGCTATTGTATTGAGAAATTGAGCCAGCGTTCAAATTCAAATTTATTCTATTTGAAATTCAAATTTTGGAAGACAGTTATATTTTTTTTCTATTTTATTCTATTCTATTGGGGTTTTTTTTTCTATTCTATTGTATTATGATATTTTCTAATCCATTCTTTTCTATTCTATTCTAATCTAGTCTATTCCAATTCAAATTTATTCTATTCTAAATTTTAATTGCAGAACTGTTAAATTCTTTATATTTTATTCTATTCTATTGTTTTTTTTTTCCATTCTTTTCTATTCTATTCAAAAATCTAATTTTGGAAGATGGTTATATTCCTTCTATTGTTTTTTTCTATTTTTGTTCTATTATGTTCTTTTCTATTCTATTCTTCTCTATTGTATTCTAATGCAGTCTATTCAAAATTTTAATAGCAGAAGACGGTTAAATTATTTTAATGTTATTCAATTCTATTTTTTTTCTATTCTATTCAAAATTAAAATTTTGGAAGATGGTTACATTCTTTCTATTTTATTCTATTCTACTCTATTCGATTCTTTTATTTTCTATTCCATTCTTTTCTTTGCTATCCCATTCTTTTATTTTCTATTCCATTCTTTTATTTTCTATTCCATTCTTTTATTTGCTATTCCATTCTTTTATTTTCTATTCCATTCTTTTCTTTGCTATCCCATTCTTTTATTTTCTATTCCATTCTTTTATTTTCTATTCCATTCTTTTATTTGCTATTCCATTCTTTTATTTTCTATTCCATTCTTTTATTTTCTATTCCATTCTTTTATTTTCTATTCCATTCTTTTATTTGCTATTCCATTCTTTTATTTGCTATTCCATTCTTTTATTTGCTATTGTATTCTCATCTATTCTATTTAAATTTAAATTTATTCTATTCGAAATTTTAATTGCAGAAGACGGTTAAATTCTTTGTATTTTATTCTATTCTAGAAAAATTCTATTTTTCTATTATGTTATTTGCTATTCTACTTGATTCTATTCTAGTTCAAATTATTGTATTTGAAATTCGAATTTCGGAAGACAGTTCAGTAAAGTCTATTCATTTCAAAATCAGATGTTAAAGGCTAAGACTTATGAACGACAAATGGATGTTCTGAGAATTTTTGTAGAAATTTTCTTAAAACTTGTAATAAGACTTCTCATTCGATATTCCATCCATCCATGCATCCATCCATCCATTCAACCATCCATCCATTCATTGCCAGCTTTAGAAGAGTCCGTTCAACTCCTTATTCAATCTTCTAAGCCCTGATGAAGAAGGAATTTTGTTGCCTCTGGAATTTGTTGAGTGCTTTTATAAGACGGCATCACAAACAGTTAAAGGTACTTTGGGGTAAATGTTTATACTTTGAGCTGCTTTTGGGTACCCATCAGGGCCGGGTCTATCCTCTCTGATCTGGGGGTTCAGTAACAAAAACCAGGGGGCATAATGACAACACTGTTGGAGTCACTGACAGTCTATCACACAGTGCCACGACCTTGATTGCCACAGTTTATTATTATTATTATATAACAAAAAAGACCTAAAGTAAAAAAAAATCAGATTTCATCATACATTTTTGGCCAAAATGTATTCTGCTACATGTCTTTGAAAAAAAATCCCAAAGCGATGTGCAATCTGACACTGACGCTGGGGGAAGCTTTATAACTGCCACTAACATCACCAGTGACATTAATACATTGATATCAGTGATAATAGTATGCACTGTCACTGTACTAATGATACTGGCAGAGAATGGGCTAACATCTAGAGCAATCATGGGGTTAAATGTGTGCCTAGCCATGGGCACTGTGCAGGGGCGGACTGACCATTTGGAAACTTGGGCACTGCCCGATGGCCCGGGGTCAGTAGGGGGCCCCATGAGATGCCCCTGGTACCTTTTTCATAGGCTTTTATGAGTTTGGGCAAGGACACAGGGGCACCATGATCCCCTATTGCCCGGGGGCCCCATGAGTTGTCAGTCCACCCCTGGCACTGTGTGTAAAGTGTGCTGCTTTTACTAATAGATCTCTAAGTTTCTCATCCCTGCATATATATATATATATATGTATATATATATAATGCAATATACAAGAGCACTTTGTAATCAGAGTATAGCATCAAGTCATTGAAACTTCTGGGATATTGATCTGGTCAGTGAAGTAGCAGAGGGGGTTGTTAATCATTAGACAGTTTCAGCTGAAATTAACAACAGGTGCACTAGATGGGCAACAATGAGACAACCCCCAAAACAGGAATGGTTTTACAGCGGAGGTCACTGACATTATTTTCCCTACTCATCTTTTTTTACTGTATTTCACTAGTTTTGCATTTGGCTAGGGTCAGTGTCACTACTGGTAGCATGAGGAGATACCTGGAGCCTACAGAGGTTGTACAGGCAGTCCAACTCCTCCAAAATGTGCTATTGCCAGAAGGTTTGCTGTGTCTCCCAGCACAGTCTCAAGAGCATGGAGGAGATTCCAGGAGACAGGCAGTTACTCTAGGAGAGCTGGACAGGGCCGTAGAAGGTCCTCAACCCATCAGCAGGACCGGTATCTGCTCCTTTGTGCAAGGAGGAACAGGATGAGCACTGCCAGAGCCCTGCAAAATGACCTCCAGCAGGCCACTGGTGTGACCAAACAATCAGAAACAGACTTCATGAGGGTGGCCTAAGGGCCCGACATCCTCTAGTGGGCCCTGTGTTCACTGCCCGGCACCATAGAGCTCGATTGCCATTGGCCAGAATTGGCAGGTCCACCACTGGCACCCTGTGCTTTTCACAGATGAGAGCAGGTTCACCCTGAGCACATGTGACAGACATGAAAGGGTCTGGAGAAGCCGTGGAGAACGTTCTGCTGCCTTTAACATCGTTCAGCATGACCATTTTATTGGTGGGTCAGTGATGGTCTGGGGAGGCATATCCATGGAGGGACACACAGACCTCTACAGGCTAGACAATGGCACCCTGACTGCCATTAGGTATCGGGATGAAATCCTTGGACCCATTGTCAGACCCTACACTGGTGCAGTGGGTCCTGGGTTCCTCCTGGTGCACGACAATATCCGGCCTCATGTGGGGAGAGTATGCAGGCAGTTCCAGGAGGATGAAGGAATTGATACCATTGAATGGCCCCCACACTCGCCTGACCTAAATCCAATAGAACACCTCTGGGATATCATGTTTCGGTCCAGCTGACACCACCAGGTTGCACCTCAGACTGTCCAGGAGCTCAGTGATGCCCTGGTCCAGATCTGGGAGGAAATCCCCCAGGACACCATCCATGGTCTCATTAGGAGCCTCCCCCGACGTTGTCAGGCATGCATACAAGCACATGGGGGCCATACAGACTACTGAGGACCATTCTGAGTTGCTGCAATGACATTTCAGCAAAATGGACTTGCCTGCTGCATCTTTTTTTCACTTTGATTTTCGGGGTGTCTTTGAATTCAGTCCTCTGTAGGTCGATCATTTTCATTTCCATCAAACGATGGGGGGTCCTTACCTTCCTAACACATTACCCATCCATGTCAGTATAGAGATCCAGCAAATTTTTCCCCATTGAGGTCTGATGGGTTTTCAAAGTGTTACTTTAATCTTTTTTTAGCAGTGTATACATATATATATATATAGTGTGTAAAGTGCGCTGCTTTTACTAATGGATCTCTAAGTTTCTCATCCCTGCATATATATATATATACATACACACACTGCTCAAAAAAAGTTACGCACACACATTTTGTTTCTTACATATACGGAACTCTACAGTCCTAGTTTTGAGTGAAATGTGTCCTTAATGTGAGTGCTGACTGTAGCTATAATCAGGGGCGGACTGAAAACTCACGGGCCCCCGGGCAATGGGGGATCATGGGGCCCCTGTGTCTTTGCCCAAACTCAAAAAAAACCTATGAAAAAGGTACCAGGGGCATCTTATGGGGCCCCCTATTGACCCCGGGCCCTTGGGCAGTGTCCCAGTTTCCAAATGGTCAGTCCGCCCCTGGCTATAATAAACATTTAGCTAATTGTAGCTGGCATTTGGTAAGTTCTGGGCGACTTCTAAGTTAAATAGTTCAGACACTCAATAATTGAGACATGAGGTACAAAAAAAGAAATACAGACCACACCTTCCTCTTCTTTGTTTTTCTTTTATTATTGAATTCTATAAAATTGTTGTACTGATTATTTTAAGGATCACAAAATACACAACATTAATTTTAATATATGACACATAATATTATATACATACATCAGAAACCACGACACTGAAAAAATAATTGGGCAACAACTCATACAACAAAAAAAAAACAAAAAAATAATAATAATAATAATAATAATAGCAAGTGCTTCTCTTAATATTAAAAATGTCTGCTAATATAAACATATTAATATCTGGACATTGTTTACAAATATCAGGAAACCCACGCTTTACTAAATAATTATTTAACAACAAGAAAGGGGCAAACGTCATACTAAATATCTATTTGAATTATAACAAAAATACCCTTGTAATATTTTATAAAGTCGAAGAAGGAAAAAAAAAAAGAAGCCAGCTAATGTCATGTATAAAATATTATCGAGAATTAGACTGCACAAATGAAAACAAAAATTTGACATTCAAAGTGCTTAATCTGCAAATCTATTGCAGGGCCATGATGCTTTTGCTGCACGAATCATTACATGGCAGGTCGTAGCATTATTTTTGAAGAAATGTCGGAAAGCTAAATTTGGGATTTAAACGTTCTTCGCCAGCATCCGGCAAACAGCTGACTGTGGAAGCTTAACTGAGGCATTAAAGTGGTGAAAAAAGAGCACTGAGCATACTTGCGCACCTATTTTATGATAAATATATATCTTATAAAACTATATAGATAGCTGTATCTCTACAGATTTATGTAGATGTATATCTTTGTAGATACATACAAAAGGTCTGAGCTTTTTCTTGAGTTTGGTCCCTATTTATAACCTCACCTCTTACGATGAATGAAGAGAACGAGAGATTTTTTTTTTTTTTTTTTTTTTAAGGTAAACATTTAGAGGTGAGATTTTGGAACATTAAAAAAAAAGAAAAAAATTGGAATTCCCTGGTAATCAGCTTATGAATCAAAACTTCTAAATGTGCCTCTTTAGCACAAAGATAAGTTTCACCCAACCTGTACTTTGATTTATTTACTTTTTTTTTAATATAGTGAATAAATAGTATATAAATAATACACAGGGTAGTGTAAAAAGATGCACTCCAGTGACTTACATATTCCACCTAAAAATCTAACCTTTTTTTTTTTTTTTTAATAATCTAGCTTACTGTAGTATTAGATAACAACATAACCACATAAATATAAATCCAGGCTTAATCCTACAAGAGCTGATGGTGTACTTTAAGTATAAGACCAGGAAAAGAAAAAAAAAAAGAAATCAGACTTTAAAAATAAAAGTTCAAGTGAAAAAAATTAAATAAAAAAAAAACATTTCAGACAAAATGAAATAAAGTTCATTTGAAAAAAAAAAAAGAGTAAAATTAAATAATTTATTAAATCCTCCGCCACAAACAAATCAAGTGCTTGCCTGATAGGAATAATGG
Organism: Staurois parvus; assembly: GCF_062004578.1. Lineage (NCBI taxonomy): Eukaryota > Metazoa > Chordata > Amphibia > Anura > Ranidae > Staurois > Staurois parvus. The sequence goes on from NW_028318303.1 coordinate 2,081,993, forward strand.
TTAAGTACTGTATTAAGTTTGAGTGTAACAATCAGGGGTGGACTGACCATTTGGAAACTCCGGCACTGCCCGAGGGCCCGGGGTCAGTAGGGGGCCCCGTGAGATGCCCCTGGTACCTTTTTCATAGGCTTTTTTGAGCTTGGGCAAGGACACAGGGGCCCCATGATCCCCTATTGCCTGGGGGCCCCATGAGTTGTCAGTCTGCCCTTGGTAACAATATAAAATGTAAAGATCTGTATGTATGTTGTAGGAAAGATTTTACAAAGTATAAATTTAAAATCCCTAACATCAATAAGCAAGACTAGATAACTGGTGACCCATGCAAAGAATAGGAACCAAGTCTTAATGTCGGGACTGGGGGAAATTGATTTACAAAATTTGAGATGTCTCAATTCAGCTTTAGTATTGTCGCATGGGACCCATGCGCCAAGAGAAAAGGTTACATATATCAAGGGCAAAATAACATAAAGGTCTAAATTGCACACATTTCTTAGTGCAGTATGGTATGTCCGTGTGGAATCAATGTGGGTCTTTGATGACCGGTCAACACTCGTTGACTTGCCAATGGGATTTCCAGACCTTCTGGAAAGAATATTAGCAATTTTTTGTTGACAAATTGTTAGGTCTGGTTCGTCATTTTAGCACCACTTCTGAACAGCAATATGAACAGTTTTTTATTGCAAGTACTGACATGATCATCTCACACAATCTGGTCCTCCAAATGTCTACTAGACTATGGCCAACATTGTAAAAGACAACTATGTAGCTCATATAAAGCAATGTTTTATAAAAAAAAAATAAATACATCTGATGGCCTTGCACTCTAACCAGTATTTTTAAAGGCCACTGACCATCAGGAAAATGGTTAATAAAAAATATAGGTGACCCCGATGGAATGCGCATGAAAGTTAAGGAATGCAGACCCAAGTGCTGGCTCACGGTTTGTGGACCACCAAATCTCTACTAGACTATGGCCAACATTGTCAAAGACAACTATGTAGCTGGCCTTGCACTCTAACCAGTATTTTTAAAGGCCACTGACCATCAGGAAAATGGTTAATAAAAAAATATGGGTGACCCCCGATGGAATACGCATGAAAGTTAAGTAATGCAGACCCAAGTGCTGGCTCATGGCTTGTGGACCACCAAATGTCTACTAGACTATGGCCAACATTGTCAAAGACAACTATGTAGCTGGCCTTGCACTCTAACCAGTATTTTTAAAGGCCTCTGACCATCAGGAAAATGGTTAATAAAAAAATATGGGTGACCCCCGATGGAATGCGCATGAAAGTTAAGGAATGCAGACCCAAGTGCTGGCTCACGGCTTGTGGACGGATTTGAGGGAATGTAAGGGTCTGCCATTAAGAAGAGTAAACCATGCTAAATTAAGGCACTGGCCCCTAATATTAAAAACAGTTATACACAAAAATATTAGACATGAAACTGAAATGTATACATTGTCATACGCTAGATTCGAGTAGGCTCGCCGTTGGCAAGAAAACAAACAACCATAAATTTCCAGTACAGACAATTACATCAACTCTTTAGGCAAAGACCTTTGCAAGGATGCTTTTCTGCCTGTTCAGTGGTCCTGAAGGCATGGCCACTGTCATAGATTGCTTTGATCTATAGCTGATACCAGACGACAACCAGTCCAACCATTTCACTCATGAAGGTATGTGACTAAGATTGGAGTATCTATAAGTGGTGTCCACCTTTAGTTTCACCTCATTCTTCTATCTGGCTGGAAAAAAAACAATGTTGGGTTGAGTTACTAAAACTGGAGAGTGCAAGATCTGGTGCATCTCTGCACAGAAACCAATCAGGCTGAAGCTGAAGCTGAAGTTAGAAGCTAATTGGCTACCATACACAGCTGCACCAGATTTTAGTAAATCAACTCCACTTTCTGCTTCCAGTGCTTTAGTTGGGTCATCCAATCTAGATGTTGACTCACTTCTATGATTATAATGTAAACCCTGTGATTGCTAGCATGCTAAAAAAACACACTCAATATAATGACCCGTCATTGAAAGCTTTTCTTGGAAAGCTTTTTTTTTTGTCTTTTTTTTTTTTAATTTTAAAGAAAACAAAATAAGGCAGGTATATAAACAGGAGTAGGAAACCCTGGTATCACTGATATGTGTAACACTGAAACAACTTCTGGAGTACAGACAAGAAAGCAACAATAGGGGTAGGTCTTGTAAACATTGGGAGACCACCCAAGAATCCCTCGACAAGGAGATCCACCAGCTCTCCAAAAATCCTTAAGTGAAGTCCTTGCCCAGCCAGTGATCTCCAGGTGTCCTTTTCTGCAGCAGGATTCATGAAGATAGGACCTGGATCAGCTTTTTTTGTCACTTAATGTATATATGTTAATATATTTAAGTTAAACATTCCACAGAGATATAGTCACGGTTTGGTGGCTCGGTATACATAAGTTAGTATTGTTCGTGGATATATTTTTCTTTCTTGTTACTATGTAGCTTTGATTTTGACTGTGTGCTTGTTTCCCAGTTCATTTTGTTTTCTTTTTTTTTTTTTTTTCAGGGAAAGGATATTAAAGGCCTTGATGGCTACACAGTTGCACCAAGCATGGCTTCTGTTTCCGTCACAATTTCATTTTGGTTGGAATCTAGTCCATAAAACCTGACCTTTAGTTCATCAGCTGGATGGACCACCGGCACCGGTGTAACTTTTGGGAAAGTTCTGGTGGCCAGCTCAAACCTGCTCATGCTGGCCAGCTCAATGGCCAAGGTCTTCAAGAAAAGCTTGGCCAACTGTTTGCCCAAACAGTTCCGTACTCCACCACCAAATGGTAAATAATGAAATCTGCCATCTTTGTCTTCTGTACGGTCTTGCCCAAAGCGGTCAGGGTCAAAGACATCAGCATCCTTGAAGACCGGAGATGTGTCATGAGTGTCCCGGATGCTGTACAAGACACTCCATCCTTTGGGGATCTGGCATCCCTAGAGAGACAAAAGATAATATTTATGTTAGTAAAAATTCACTTACTAAAATTCAAAGCTATATGGTATTTTAAAATGTATTTTTTTAACAAAGCTGCTCTAGGTAAAGACACAGAAAACCATTTGGTTTGTATTTTTATTATCAGTTTGGTTTGTATATATACCTATATTGTGCCTATTACACAACGTAGAAGATGAAGAGTGCAATTAGTGAAGGTTAAGAGTAGGATGTATTTAAATGTCTTTATAATGAGGAGAGAGTTTAGAACTGACTTCACCGCTGTTGTAATCATCACCATTAGTCTAAAGCAGTCTTTTTCAACCAGGGTGCTCAGGCACCCTGGGGTGCCTTCTGGGTTCCTCAGGGTTGCCTTGGCAGAAGGCCTACAAATTGCCCAAAAATGTTCAACAAGCCAGCAATTGGATCAAGCCTTCCATTTTCTTACACAAACCAAAAGGTTGTGCAGCATCACCACCTTTGGCACTGTGAGGTCCAGTCGCTGGCATTGTAACAACTGGAAATAATTGGAGAATAAGGAGGATGCCAGGCGCCCGCATCCTTGTTTTCCCCTTTCCATCAGCAATGGGGTCACTTTAGCTGAGTGAAGGAAAAGAGGAATGGTGGAATAATATTCAGTAGCAGTGTGAAAAGGTAAGAAAAAGACACCTCTAATGTTGGGTGTCCTACATGTGTGGATGTTGATGCGCCATGAATAACTGTAAGTTTAGTTCTTTACATTTTAGAACGGGGTGCCTCGAGTTTCTGCAGAATTTTCAAAGGGTGCCTTGAGTGAAAAAAGATTGAGAAACACTGGTCTAAATTACAAGCCGAGGAGGGACAGTGGCACGGGGTCGACAATGTATCCTTACGGCTGTTTTTTACTCTAAGTCAACCATTCTCAGCCAGGATTCCACTGATTCCTAGGGTTCCTACAGAGGTTGCTAGGGGTCCCTTGAGCAGTGGCTGATTTATCTCCCAGCAGATAATGTCCTGATAGCTCCAGGGTTAATACCTATCGGCAGAGCAAGCTGCATAACACCAATGAACTTTTTAACTGTTTGTAAGGGGGGCATTCTTCCCACCAATCCAAGGGGCATTGTCTGCACTGACTCCCAATGAATTGATTTTTTATTTACTACAGGTAATAATATAGCACTGTGAATTTACGCAGCGCTTTACATATATTGTACATTCACATCCATCCCTAACCCTCAAGGAGAGCACAATCTAGGGTCCCCAACTCACATTCATAACGGATGGATGGACCCCATCAGTCCACTCATGTGAAAGGGGCTTAACTCACATTCATACATACACATACTAGGGCCAATTTAGACAGGAGCCAATTAACCTACCAGCATGTCTTTGGCGTGTGGGAGGAAGCTGGAGTACCCGAAGGAAACCCACACAGGCACAGGGAGAACATGCTAACTCCATGCAGGTAGTGTCTTGATTGGGATCTGAGCCAATGACCCTAGTGCTGCTAGGCGGAAGTGCTAACCATTTAACCGCTGTGCTTTAGCATGGGTTTCCTGAAAAAATTATTTTAAGGGTTCCTCTAGGGCAGGGGCGGGCAATTGTGGCCCTCCAGCTGTTGTAGAACTACAAGTCCCATGAGGCATTGCAAAACTGACAGTTACAAGCATGACTCCCAAAGGCAGAGGCATGATGGGACTTGTAGTTCACCAACAGCTGGAGGGCCACAGTTGCCCACCCCTGCTCTAGGGTAAAAAAGGTTGCTCTAAATCCTTGTTTGGCTGCATGGTGTTCCAGGTGCATGGAAGAGTAGGAAGGGGATGCAGGTACACAATAGGGTCTCTAGTGAGTAAAGCCTGGTACACACATACTGTCTTTTTTTTTTTTTTAAGCCATTACCATCCTTTGGACCAACAGTTGAGCAAGCCTGTACAGATGTGTTCCTCATTGAACAAAACCACCAGTCTTCCTGACACGTTTAACCTTTTGCACATATATGTGGCCGATCGGCGGGTGGGTCTTAACGCCGAGCAGCCGCATGTATACGGCTCTGTTAAAACAACCCACCATGCTCCCTGCATGTTCTCAGCACAGTAGCCGTGAGGGATTGGCCAGCTCCCGATGCATACTTGCGATAGGGAGCTTTCTGGCCATGTGACCACCGTGACAGCCAATCACAGTGGTCACATCACCCGAATGCCCAGCTTTTAGAACTCTTAAAGGGCTGGGAGGCGGTCGGCACAAACGGGTTAAAACAAAAGACCTTGTTGAATCCAAGCCCAGATGGATAACTATGAATACTCACGTCCAGCTCGAAGGTCTGCAGCACAGTCCGGTAGCCCCCAGAAACTGGGCTGTAAAGCCTCAGCAGCTCTTTGATGACGCAGTCCAGGTAAGGGAGGGTGGTCACGGTGTCTACGCGTAGTGCCCCCTCGCAGACGCAGCCGTTGTGCAGGATCCCATTGCTGCGCAGCTCTTCCCTCAGCTTCTCCAAAACAGCTGGATGCTTCAGCAGCTGCATGATAAGCGATGTGCTAGCACTGGCGGTGGTGGCGTGGGCAGCGAAGATCAGCTCCAGAGTCCCATCCTATGCAGGAGCAAACAACAGTCAGCATTTTAAGGAGGAGTTTCACTGTGCACTGTGATTATAGCATGTGCAATATTGTATATTATTTATTACAGGCAGGAGCGGACTGTCAACTCATGGGGCCCCCGGGCAATAGGGGATCATGGGGCCCCTGTGTCCTCGCCCATACCAAAAAAGCCTATGAAAAAAGCCAATGAAAGGTACCAGGGGCATCTCATGGGGCCCCCTACTGACCCCGGCCCTCAGGCAGTGCCCGAGTGCTCGAAAAGGTCAGTCCGCCCCTGATTACAGGTACTTATATAGCGCCGTCAATTTACACAGCGCTTTACATATATATTGTACATTCACATCAGTCCCTAACCCTCAAGGGGTGTACAATCTAAGGTCCCTAACTCACATTCATACATACACATACTAGGGACAATATAGACAGGAGACAATTAACCTACCAGCATGTCTTTGGAATGTGCGAGGAAACTGGAGTTCCCGGAGGAAACCCACACAGGCACAGGGAGAACATGCAAACTCCAGGCAGGTGGTGCTGTGGCTGGGATATGAACCAATGACCCAAGTTAGAAGTGCTAACCATTTGGCCACTGTAAATGGTAAATAGTCAATACAGAAATAAGGGAGATGAAGTTGTTGGCTTACCTCCCCCCCCAAAAAAAAAAAAATCAAGCTCTAATCTGCATGCTTGTCTACTAAGCATAATTCCCCCTCTCCACAGTAAACAGCCCCCCCAAAAAAAATTGCCCTCCTAGCACAAATCTTCCACCCCCCCCCCCCCATCCCCACTCCTACCATGTTACCTCTTCTAGCACAAACCCACCAAACCCTCCATCCTAGCACAAATCATCTTCCCCATCCTCCCTTCCAACACAAATCCTACCAAATTCCCACACCTAACGCGTACCCCAAAATTATCACTCCTAGAATTCTTACCCCTGCCACCCCCCAAATTCCCCCTCCAAACACAACCCCCCCCCCCCAATCTGTTCACAGTTCCCCCACCTCACATGATACCATAGTGTCCAGGGCAGCTGCCCCTCCTGCCCACCCCTTGTCCTGGCCCTGTGCCCAGGGGCGGACTGACCATTTGGAAACTTGGGCACTGCCCGAGGGCCCGGGGTCAATAGGGGGCCCCATGAGATGCCCCTGGTACCTTTTTCATGGGCTTTTTTTGAGTTTGGGCAAGGACACAGGGGCCCCATGATCCCCTATTGCCCGGAGGCCCCATGAGTTGTCAGTCCGCCCCTGCCTGTGCCCATATGACTACTGTGTAGTTGACTTGTATATAGTTACCTCTGAGCATTTAAATTCCATATCAGTATACAGGTGCAATATAGGAAGGCCGTTTAATAGTCTGGTCTTTATATCTATGTTTTAGTGACTGTTCAGTTTTAGATATTATGAGGTATTTATTCTTCATATACCATATAAATGGTTCATATGAAACAGTTTTATGAAAATGACAGCCCTGGAACTTGGAACCGGAAAAAAACAAAAGATTTCCAGCTATGCAGCATGCCAACAAAGGCCATCACGCTGCACATCACAAGAACATTCCTCAGCTGATCAGGAGCTGGGACTACACAGGCAGCCTGGGTACTTGGCATGGAGAGCTGCCTGGGATGGTGCCAAGTGCACTGGGCAAGCTTCCCCAGCATGTCACTAATTTAGCTGCCATTACTACCATATGATGTAATCAGACCTGAATCCAGCACTGAGAACGAGCTAATCTCTTGATTAGACAAACTGCTTGCTGCTAGGCAAGTACATGCAAGATACGTACACTGCCAGCCTTTTCCTGTGCCCAGCGAGGGAGAGAAAGACGAGGATGACATCAATAATCTATGGGCTAAATGTACATTTATGCTGCCAATGATTTAACCATTCTGAATTATAGGTCTCATTTTTCAATGTGCCAGAATGGTATGCTGCCTGTGTGGCCCATAGCAGACAACCAGCATTTCTATCCTCTTGGAAAGTGCAACAAAGAAATTTCATCACTGGAGTCAAGAAGTCAGTAGGTGCTTTTCTCATTCAGCGTAGAGCCACAGGTTTGCTTTAACCCCTCCCAGGGGCGGACTGACCATTTGGAAACTCGGGCCCGGGGTCAGTAGGGGGCCCCATGAGATGCCCCTGGTACCTTTTTCATAGGCTTTTTTGAGTTTGGTAAGGACATAGGAGCCCCATGATCCCCTATTGCCCGGGAGCCCCATGAGTTGTCAGTCCACCCCTGACCCCTCCATATAGCAGGACAAACCTTCCTTTCACTCCACAACCGCTCTATTCAGCAGCTGAAGTCGAAGGGAATATAGAGTAACATGGTCTCCTCGGTGTGACAGAGTCAATCATCACTGTCTTACAAGGAGTCTATAGCCCAGTGTGAACTACAACTCCCATGACTGGTAACTTAAACAGGATAATACTTTCAGTGTATAAATGGAGCAGTGGGGAGTAAAAGGAAGGTAAGGGTATACTGTTGGGAACATGGATATACCGTACGGTGTGGGGGCAAATCACAGGTTCACTTTAAGCCATCAGCAGAACAGACTTTTCAATGGCCGTGAGCCCTCGAGTCCATTGGTGTGTTTAGTGTTCTGCCTAACTGCTGTTACACACTACAGGGGATTGCTGACCAGAGGCTGTCACCAAATAACCAGGGACTGCAGCCAAGCGAACAAAGACTGCTGCCAAGCTAACAGAGATTTCCACCAAGCTACCAGAGATTGCTTTCTGGCTATCATAGACTGCTGTCAAGGTACCAAAGACTTCCACCAAACTACAAAAGACTGCCACCAAGCTAATAGAGATGGCTGCCAAGTTACTGCCAAGTGACTAGAGATTGCTACCAAGCTACCAGAGACTGGTAGCTTGGTGGAACTCTTTGGTTGCTTGGCACAGTCTCTGGTAACTTGATAGCAATCTCTAGTCACTTGGCAGAAGCCTCTGGTAGCATGGCAGCAGTCTCTGGTAGCTTGACAGAAGTATCTGGTAACTTGGCAGCCATCTCTGTCAGCTTGGTGGCAGTCTTTGGTAGTTTGGTGGAAGTCTTTGGTACATTGACAGCAGTCTCTGATAGCTTGGTGGAAATCTCTGGTAGTTTGGCAGCAGTCTCTGTTAGCTTTGCACAAGTCTCTGTTAGCTTGGTGGCAGTCTCTGTGCCAAGCAAACAAAGAGTTCCACCAAGGTAAGAGAGTCTTGTGTCAAGCTAACAGAGACTGCTGCCAAGCTACCAGAGATATCCACCAAGCTATCAGAGACTGCCACCAAGCTACCAGTGATTGCTTTCTGGCTATCATAGACTGCTGTCAAGCTACCAAAGACTTCCACCAAACTACCAAAGACTGCTAAGTTACCGGATACTTCTGTCAAGCTACCAGAGACTGTTATCAAGCTACCAGAGACTGTTGTCAAGCTACTAAAGGCTTCTTCCAAGTGACTAGAGATTGCTACCAAGCTACCAGAGACTGTGCCAAGCAAACAAAGAGTTCCACCAAGCTACCAGAGACTGCTGCCAAGCTACCAGAGACTGTGCCAAGCCACCAGAGATTGCTGCCAAGCCACCAGAGACTGTGCCAAGCCACCAGAGACTGTGCCAAGCCACCAGAGACTGTGCCAAGCCACCAGAGACTGTGCCAAGCCACCAGAGACTGCTGTCAAGCTACAAGACTACTGTCAAGCTATCAGAAGCTTCACCCAAGTTACCAGAGACTGCTTTCTAGCTATCAGAGACTACTGTCAAGCTACAAAAGACTGCTGCCAAGAACCCAGAGAGTTCTGCCAAGCTAACAGAGATTTTCACCAAACTACCAAAGACTGCCGCCAAGCTAACAGAGATGGTTGTCAAGTTACCAGACACTTCTGTCAAGCTATTAGGGATTTTCACTGAGCTACTAGAGACTGCTGTCAAGCAACCAAAGGCTTCTGCAAAGCGACCAGAGATTGCTACTAAGCTACAAAAGACTGTGCCAAGCAACCAGAGATTGCTGTCTAGCTACCAGAAAATGCTGCCAAGCAACCAGAGAGTTCGGCCAAGCTACCAAAGACTGTGCCAAGCATGCAGAGACTGCTGTCAAGCTACCAGAGAGTTTTGCCAAGCTAACAAAGACTGTGCCAAGCTACCAGGGACTACTGTCAAGCAACCAGAGACTGCTGTCAAGCAACCAGAGACTGCTGTCAAGTGACCATAGACTATCACCAAACTACCAGAGACTGCTGCCAAGCTACCGAAGACTGCTGCCAAGTGACAGTAGACTGCTTTCAAGTGATCAGAAATTGCTGTCTTTCTATACCCTTCCTGGGCATTGTATATTTTGAAGAGGAACCGTTGCCTCTTTCCAGTCTTTAGCTATGCTAATGTGGTCATCATATGTGGTCATCACTATGTACATAGTGAATATTTGAAAAATGCTGCTTTCTATATGTATTTTATCCAAATAAGCAAAGGTTGGGTAAACTGCACATAGAATGCCATTTTTAAAATAATATTCATTTGTACATTAAGATGACTACATTATCAAAAAAAAGCTGGCTACACTGTTAGAATTTCGGCTGATTTAGAGGAACCAGGTAAAATCCTAACAATGAATGGATCTGCCAACTTGTCAGCATAACAGCGCCAGCAGTAAATTAGCTGTAGGCACAGTTAGTTATTCTGATAGCCGGGACTATCAGCTGTCAGAATACAACAGCAAGGCAGGGAGAATTTGTCCATCCACGCCATTTGTGTGGCTGGAGAATCTTTTGGTATATGGCCATCTTTAGTGTTGTATAAAACTTGACTCATAGACTTGCACTGAGAGGGTTTAACACAGCAGCATGACAAGCAAAATTGAGTTAATCTCTGCAGCCATTTAGCAGAGGGGCTAATCAAATCCCTTGTAATATAGATGGCCACCATTGGGCACATACACCAATCTATATAATAATTAAATAAAACAAAAATGGAACAGCAAGTAACAGAGAAAATGACAAGAGAAAATAACACTGAAACAAAAAATAGCTGGTTTAAACAAAAAACCTATGCTTCGCTGTGCCACATGTTCACTTAAATGCACTGTCGCAAAGTCAGTATTAACAGGGCAGTCTTAACAGCATCATGGGCCCCTGGGTAAAGTAATGCACTGGGGCCCCTACCAGCCTACCCCAATTTATGCAATGAAAGTAATAGGAGTTAAACATATATTTATTAGTACTTTCAATCAGCCATCCCAGGACAGCTTAGTAAAAAGCGTGACTGTCCCAGCAAATCCGGGACAGTTAGCAAGTATAATGTAAAGTATGATTATACTGGGGCCCCCCATGCACCTAGGGCCCCATGGCAGTGCCCAGGTGTGCCCATGCATTAAGACAGCCCTGAGTATTAAGGCTCTAAAATCTTATATTGGGCCACTGTAGGGTTAGCATTTCACAGAAGGATAATCACCATCAGCTCCTGCATGGTCAGCTCATTGCCGTGCTCCTTGCCACTCTCGATAAGGACATCTAAGGCGTCCATGTAGTCCTTCCCCTGGGTGTTCTGCAGCTTCTCCTGGATTGCCTTCTCCAAACCCCTCAGCAGTGTCTCACGTGCTCGGATGCCCTGGATAAAGCAAACAAATAGAATGTCACTCTACAGATTTTCCACTTAAAAAGCCAATAGTAGATGCCATTTTGATGTCACACAAAACATAGCGAATGCATTCTACTGTGGTCAGAGGGTATGCCTACAGCTTCTATATGTACTACACTATCAGCTGATTATCTGTAGCAGCTGGAAGAGGGAGATAAATATCTATGGCCAAGTCTTGTCAATGTTTGGTCTATTGGGGAGTGGTTGAATCTGCTTCTGTTTCAGTTACAGCATGTTCCTAATTATGCCAAGGCTCACCTTAGATGGGTGATGCGTTACCACCAACAAAGGGTGGGAGACATTCGCCCATCCCAGGATCTACCACAACACCCGTATATGAATCACACAATCACCATAGGAAGGTGAAGGTTAGAAAGGAGGGCTATCGTATGCAAGACAAGGAGGGCCTCCTTCAAGCGAAAGGAGAACCAAAACATGCACGGAGGGGACTATAATGAACAGGTTGGAAAATCTCAGAAAACGATAATTAGCACTTCGGATCAAATCAAGAGATCTGCAGATTCACTCATTTTTTATTTGTTTAAACATTTATCCTTCTGATATGCTGGAATCACACAGCTCAGTGATATCTTGAACTTCTTATCCAGAAAACATTACATGCACCCACTCAGATTATCTGTTTGAAGATCAAAACATCTAGATTATTGCATGTTTTTGGCGACATAATTGGGATATCTTGTGTCCCATATGGAACTTTTCAACCTTGAAAAAGTATCCTATGCCTGCTTTGATGGCTGTATTTGATGGGAATACCCCTTCCCTCCTGTTGTCTACGAGGGTTAATAAAGAAAGAAAGGGTGACAATGTACCCATGTTTTTATTATATGGTTGATTTTTTCATCTTTATTCTTTGATGTATCATAAGGTACTGTTTGCAGAGTTACCCCTAAAGAAAGAGCGATTGTCTGTGAAACGCATTGGGTATTCCAGTACGGTCACTGTTTTTCAAGCTGTTATATCCCTTTTTATTAGATTTTATTATTGTAACAATAAGCCCATGATACATGTTGAGAATTGAAAGTCAAAATCATTTTTATATATTTTATAATATACTTATAATAAAGAATAATGTTACATTTTTATTTAGTTGTTGCTCTGCCTTTAAAGTCCCATACAATTGAGGGGAGGGGGATAATTCTACAATGTGTCCTAGAATAGGGATGTTGGCAGGTGTTACAGAGAATCTTATTCAGTTCAGGGATATGATGTATGATGCTCCCTTTAAAGATGTGCTCGGGCACGAAACGCGTTGGGAGGAGCCTAGCTGTGTACGTCACGCTGTTGAGGCCATCGGCAAATCTTGGATTCTCTTGCTTTGCATTGCCAGACATTGCCAGATGTGAGTGCATTCCTGTTTCGCTTATTATTCAGCTATACGTCTAATAAAATACTGCACTATCAAGTACCATTTTTGGCTTTATTTCACAAGCCTTTTAAGGTGGATTTCTACAAACGCCTTCTGGGTCCCTATCCATTGGTCATGTATATCTGAGGAGATGTCCCTAGAGAATGTGCATAAGGTCCGTTAATCAACTTGTATGCTGACGTGTGGCAGATGATTGCCTTTGGTCCTATCCACATCCAGATGATTATGACGGGATATACCTTTTACACAAATGCGCACAAAGATTGCGCTTCTGGTTAGTGCATTCACATTACCAATTTTCCAGTCACCTAGTCACGGAAACAGATTACTGCCTCATTGGACTTCATATTTACCACCAAAGTCACATGACTATATTTGTATTGTAGTATTGCTTCCACTATTTATACATCATATCTGGACGATTCACTTTGCTTTCACATCTACGCCTACTGGCGCTTGCACATATTTCACTTGAATTATTATTTTAGCGCTACATCTTTGTTATCAGATATGATGTATGTATTGTATGATTTTCTGTTTATTTGGCTGCAATTTGTAAGTTGGTCATAGGGCCTTTTAAAAACCAGCTGGCTCATTAGCACTTCTAATGGTCAAACATACACACTATAATTTCATGGGATAGCCCTAAGTAACTCAATCCAAAGGCTTCTGGCCAGCCCATTACAGCTACTACTGCTATTACTGCTGCACTTTAACAAGATGCTTCTACCTGATGATAGAAGAGCACATCACCATTGTAATGTATATGGCACCAATGCCTTTACAAGAGGAATTCTTGTTTAGAATACCATATTGTGACGGGAGTGACTTTGGGTGGGGGGCCCATGGAACACAGCCCCCTTTGGAGAGGTGGGGAGACCCCTGTCTTAGCTCCCCATATCCCTATTATGTGTAAGTCAACCTGTGCCTGTTAGGGGTACAAGGTGATCTGTCCTAATATTGGGGTGGGGGGTTGTTCATTGTTCACTGCCATGCGGCTGCATCCCATTGTTCTATTGTGTGTGTATTGTCTACTGCCACTTGGTGTATCCCATTGTTCTATTGTGTGTCTTGGCTTGGTGGGGGTGTTTCTGGCAGCCCTTCCCCCTGATGGGACTGCCTGCTGATGTGTTTCCTGTTACTGGATGTATTTTCCCGCCCTGTGTATATATCTTGTGTTTGTGTTAAAATAAAGCAGTTCACTTCCTGTTTTAAGATGAGTCTGGTGCTGTCTCGTCTTGTATGGCCAGCGGTGGAGGTCCGTGGATAATGTTCGGACAGGGAAGCGGGAGTTTAAAGGAAATACCATAGTGCAGTCGGGGTCCGGTTCCGTTACACATATCCTCCAAATTATTTATATGTACAGACTTCCCAATGCATTTTAGTTTATTTTATATGATGAAAAACACCGCAAGAGGAACAGAAAAATTCCAAAGAGGGCAAGAATAACCCAAAACTCCACAATGGGTTAGGGGTAAAGGGTGATCTGTCCTAATATTGGGGTGGGGGGTTGTTCATTGTTCACTGCCATGCAGCTGCATCCCATAACCCAAAACTCCACAATGGGTTAGGGGTACATGTACAGACTTCCCAATGCAGTTTAGTTTATTTTATATGATGAAAAACACCGCAAGAGGAACAGAAAAATTCCAAAGAGGGCAAGAATAACCCAAAACTCCACAATGGGTTAGGGGTACAGGGTGATCTGTCCTAATATTGGTGTGGGGGGGTTGTTCATTGTTCACTGCCATGCAGCTGCATCCCATTGTTCTATTGTGTGTGTGGGGGAGAACACAGCCAGGAATTATGGATGATGGGTGATACAGACCACCACTGTCCACAGATAGCTGGAAAATTACCTCTGGATATAGTAAGTCTTTAAAAACACGCCCACCCCCCTTTAAAAAAAATGGTTGGTATAACAATTGTCTGAATGAACGCCAGTCAGTTCTTTTTACAAGGTTTTTCACGTCTCACACTGACCTAAAATCTATTAAAGCAGCAGGTATTTCAGAGGTGATCAGAGAACAAAAAAGGTTTCTAGGTTCCATGACTTAAGCAGCATTTGACTTAATCCTGAATTTAAAAAAACGAAATGGTTTCATCCATTAGTCATCTGCCCGGAATGTGGTCTTTCTCATGACTTGCTCCTATTCTCGTTCATGCCTATTTTATAGGAGCAGCTTAGCTTATAAACCTCATTATCCTAAAATATTTATAAGCAAACCTGACACATCAGGACGTCGTAAATCATTACAGGATGAATCACTGCTGATATCACTCACAGACAACCCTAGCTGCATTTTTTTATGTGAATGGTAACTCATTAGGGCACTAATATAGGGGCAGAAGGATCAATTGCGTCCTTCTGAGCAGGAGGCCAACTTGCAAGTTCAGGAGGTTGGATTGGAAAGATGTAAAAAGTTCATAACCCTTCGTGCTCCAGGAAGGGATGGCCTCTTTCAATTAGGCATGTCAGAGGGAACAACTTATTTACACATGTACAGTATACACTCAGCGGCCATTTTATTAGGTACACCTGTTCAATTGATTGGTAACACAAATTGCTAATCAGCCAATCACATGGCAGCAACTCAATGCATTTAGGCATCTAGGCATGGTGAAGACAACTTGCTGAAGTTCAAACAGAGCATCAGAAAGGGAAAGAAAGGGGATTTAAGTGACTTTGAACGTGGAGTGGTTGTTTGTGCCCAGGGGCGGACTGACAACTCATGGGGCCCCCGGGCAATAGGGGATCATGGGGCCCTGTATCCTTGCCCAAACTCAAAAAAACCTATGAAAAAGGTACCAAGGGCATCTCATGGGGCCCCCTAGTGACCCCGGGCCCTCTGGCAGTGCCCGAGTTTCCAAATGGTCAGTCCGCCCCTGTTTGTGCCAGACGGGCAGGTCTGAGTCAAAAACAGCTGATCTCCTACGATTTTCACGCACAACCATCTCTAGGGTTTACAGAGAATGGTCTGAAAAG
This sequence comes from Staurois parvus, assembly GCF_062004578.1. Lineage (NCBI taxonomy): Eukaryota > Metazoa > Chordata > Amphibia > Anura > Ranidae > Staurois > Staurois parvus. The sequence continues at coordinate 2,097,516 of NW_028318303.1, forward strand.
GAGAAAATATCCAGTGAGTGGCAGTTGTGTGGATGAAAATGCCTTGTTGATGTCAGAGGAGAATGGAAAGACTGGTTCAAAATAATAGAAAGGCAACAGTAACTCATGTCAATATGAACCAAAATCTCTGTGGAATATTTCCAACACCTTGTTGAATCTATGCCATGAAGATTTAATATAGTAGTGAGGGCAAAAGGGGTCCAACCTGGTACTAGCAATGTGTACCTAATAAAGTGGCTGGTGAGTGTAAAGCTGTCCAACCTTGGCGCACTTTAACATAAAATGGGTCAAAAGATCCAACCACAACAGGACTATATTACAGAAAGACCATTGCATAAACATTCGTGACTCTGAGGACCTTCTTGGTTCATATGAACAGTAACAAATGGCTGGAAAAACCAATCCCAGCTGATCTTGATTTACAGGAAGAGACAAGGAAAGGGCTGCTGAGTGTGGGACATACTCACACTCCAACTCTGCAACCCACCGCCCAGACGTTCTCTGCTGCCGGATTCATGTCTCCATTGATGGATAATAGAGAAAACACCCTCTCTGTCCCAGTTAGCCGGTGGCCACACTCTCCTGCCCAGAGTGCTTCTCTGTTGCAGGGCAAGCCCTTGTCAGGAAACTGTGCTTTCCCCTCCAATTTGCTCCTCTCACCTGTTTCTAGGTGCTACCTGTCCCACCTCCATTGATCTAATTGACTATGGCCCTGGGACACTCTATTTAGCATAACAAGTCCACGTCTCTGGACTTGTGAAAGTATTTTGCTACCTGGCTCCTGTACCTTGTCATGTGTGTTGCCTCTCTCTGACTTTCTCTGGATTAAGCTTGTCTGCTGCTTGCCTTGATCTGGAACCAGGGGCAGACTGACCATTTGGAAACTCGGGGTCAATAGGGGGCCCCATGAGATGCCCCTGGTACCTTTTTCATAGGCTTTTTTGAGTTTGGGCAAGGACACAGGGGCCCCATGATCCCCTATTGCCCGGGGGCCCCATGAGTTGTCAGTCCGCCCCTGTCTGGAACTGTTTCTGGATTCTGCTTCATCTGCTGCCTTTCATGTCTCTGGACTTGCTTAGGGGATATCCTCCAGCTGTGCTACGACCCATGCCTGATACTCCTGAAGACCACAGATATTCCTTTTCGTTACCTTTGCTCAGTCCCTTGTTCACCTGGCCAAAAACTATAGCATCATGAATTAGGTCCTGGGGCAACCAAGTACCGGTGAAGGAACGAGGGCTTCTTTAGGTGAATCTGCAATCGCCAGCCATAGTCTCTGACCCGGGGGGGGGCATTAGAGATGCTGGTTCAATAACTAGTGGAACTAATACTGGCTGAATGAAAGGCCCTACAAGACAGATAGCCATTAAAGTGAACCTGTGCTACCAAGAAGCCTAAACACAGTAAAAGTGTGTCCTAGCACGACATAGGAAATCTGCTCCACCTAAATAACTGTGCACACTTCTAGGAACTCTCTAGCTTCACAACTCTGGAAGCCCCCCGCTATTCTTATTGGACACTAAGGCACTCGCATTGACTCCCGGGATTGGCAGCTCCCTGGAGTCAGAGTGGTATTAATGTGAAAGCATTTGTGGAAGTGTGCTGCTGAGGTTGAGGATTTCCTGGACATCATGCAGACATTTATAGTTTCCCAGGCCTGCATCTAGGGGGGGTGCTTGGGTGGGCTGTGCCCTGCCCCCCAGATTTTAGCTGTGCACTCTCAGATTTCTGAGAGTGCATTCAATCATCCATGAGACTTTATGGTGACAATTGATAAAAGGGGGACTCTGTTGGGGGCATTTGATGGTTGATGTGAGTGGGCACTCTGATTGGGGCATTTGATGTAGGGGGGGGGGCACTCTGATAGGAATATTTGATATGGGGGGGCACTCTGATAGGGACATTTGATGTAAGAGGCACTCTGATGGGGCATTTGATTTAAGGGGGCACTCTGAGAGATGCAATAGATGTAGGGGAGCACGCTGATGAGGACAGTTGATGTAAAGAGGCACTCTGATGGGGACATATGATATAGGAGGGCACTCTAATGGGGGCATTTGATGTAGGGGGGCACTCAGGTAGGGACATTTTATGTAGGGGGCACTCTGATAGGGACATTTGATGTAAGAGGCACTCTGATGGGGACATTGGATGTAAAAGGCACTCTGATGGGGACATTTGATTTAAGGGGGCACTCTGATGTGGACAGTTGTTGTAAGGGGGCACTCTGACAGATGCAATAGATGTAGGGGAGCACACGGATGAGGACAGTTGATGTAAAGGGGCACTCTGATGGGGACATATGATATAGAAGGACACTCTAATGGGGACATTTGATGTAGGGAGGGCACTCTGATAGGGACATTTGATGTAAGAGGCACTCTGATGGGGACATTTGATTTAAAAGGGGAACGCTGATGTGGACAGTTGTTGTAAGGGGGCACTCTGACAGATGCAATAGATGTAGGGGAGCACATTGATGAGGACAGTTGGCACTCTGATGAGGACATATGATATAGAAGGGCACTCTAATGGGGGCATTTGATGCAGGGGGGCACTCTGATAGGGACATTTGATGTAGGGGAGCACTCTGATAGGGACATTTGATGTAGGGGAGCACTCTGATAGGGACATTTGATGTAGGGGAGCACTCTGATAGGGACATTTGATGTAGGGGAGCACTCTGATGGGGACATTTGATTTAAGGGGGAACGCTGATGTGGACAGTTGTTGTAAGGGGGCACTCTGAGATGCAATAGATGTAAGGGAGCACGCTGATGAGGACAGTTGATGTAAAGGGGCACTCTGATGGGGACATATGATATAGAAGGACACTCTAATGGGGACATTTGATGTAGGGGGGCACTCTGATAGGGACATTTGATGTAAGAAGCACTCTGATGTGGACATTTGATTTAAGGGGGCATGCTGATGTGGACAGTTGTTGTAAGGGGGCACTCTCAGAGATGCAATAGATGTAAGGGAGCACGCTGATGAGGACAGTTGATGTAAAGGGGCACTCTGATGGGGTCATATGATATAGGAGGGCACTCTGATAGGGACATTTGATGTAGGGGGACAATCTGATAGGGACATTTGATGTAGGGGAGCACTCTAATAGGGACATTTGATGTAAGAAGCACTCTGATGTGGACATTTGATTTAAGGGGGCACGCCGATGTGGACAGTTGTTGAAAGGGGGCACTCTGAGAGATGCAATAGATATAGGGGAGCACGCTGATGAGGAGAGTTGATGTAAAGGGACATTCTGATGGGGACAACTGATGTAAGGGGGGAACCTTATAGGAACCCTGATGTAAGGGGGAACTCTAATGAGGATTCCTGAGGTAAAGAGGGACTCTGATAGGGACACCTGGTATAAGGGGGCACAGGTTCTGTTTAATCATCTTAATCTAATGACAGCCTGATACATAATAGTATTCCCTGTTCACTCCTGCACCATGGTACAGAAGCATGCCAAGTGAACAGGGAATACTGGTTCCCTGTATCTCTATCACACTATTGCCAATATCCCTCCTAAATGTTTTACTACACCCCCAGATCCGGCCCCGCTGGAAGATGAACATTGTAAGAGTATACTGTTTCTTTGCTAGACGTTTTGTTGACACATGTTCACTAACAGCATCATTAAAAAACTGTTCATCCCTGCACAGATGTTTGCTAAGTGGATTTAGACCTCACACATTCCTCGAACCCTGTTGCAAACCTATTGGAACCTATGCCAACTGGCTTAATCACATGCCTGTTTCCTACATCTGTTCTTGTCCACCCCAGAGTTTTCGTTGTTCTCACCCACCTTTGTGTGTTCCAGCTCCTTCAGACACATTCTTCATAATGTAAAATAAATACAAATGCAACATGGATGGTGGGCACCTCTCATAATGGGCACAGCAGATGTGCAGAGCTGGGAACTCCTAGGTGGTTTACATTTCCAACATCAACCAAGAACTTTGGGCCCTTACACAGAAGCTTTCTCTTAATTCCTAAAAATGAACTGACTGCTTTCAAAGACTACCGAAGATTTATGGATACCTACCCTCCTATAACCACTGAAAGGGATATCCACTGGCAGTGAGAAGACATTTTCGACAAACTGTTGAAACACCCGGAACAAGAGGTTCAGTTCTTCATCAGAAAGCCTGAAACCCAGCAGAACCCTGATGGCCATGCGGAAAGTCAGCTTCTGAGCCTCACAGTAGACATTGATGGGTTCGGGACTGCTGCTCCACATCCGTAATGTGTCCTGGATGACCAGCTGTATTTTCGGGAGGTAGGTCTCCAACGCTTCATGGTTGAATATTTTCGAGAATACCTACAAGAGGCAGACAAGAACACAATATATTCATCAAGCACAAGATTCATTCAGACTTATTCATGGCAGAAGAGGACACTATAAAATCAACAGAAAGGGGAAGCTACGCCTACTACAGGAAGGCGAGCCAAGCCAGGTTCTGGCCTAGCCGGCCTACAGTGCTGTTTGGCAAGTGTGGGGCTTGTGTGTAATGTAATGTAAGCGTACTCCTTGATGAGCCAAAATAAAGTTCAGCTCCTTGAAACATGAGGGATTGGAGAGCAGAAACCCAAAATGAGGGAGGAGAGTTGTCAGTCTGAACAAGAAACACAAGCAATGTGTGAATGTGAAAATTTCCCCCGTAGTCAGCAGGCGTCTATACATGTAAGACTTTCCTGGCTCAGGAGACACATTCACCATACTTCTTGTTTGCTGCGTTTTGTTTGCAGAAGATTTAGTGTTAAAGTCCTGCCATCCATTGGCTAACTCAAGAGTCTGAAAAATGCAAGCCTCCATTTGTATGGCAAGTTCATAGAATGTTTCCTTATGAATCTTACTGTGGTCAGCTGTCTTGCTTTGGTGCAATGTAGCTTTAGCCAAAACCTTTCCTAATGATTCCCTATAACACGTATTGGCATCATGTGGGCAGCACTCAACTTAGGGCCCATTTACACTAACCTGTTGTGGTAATGTAGGTAACATGCCTTACTTTTTTGCAGTGCCCCTTATGATGAATGGCACCTCAACACACTAAGGCAACGCACCTGCATTGCAGCGAGTCCCAATGCATGACAATGCAGAGTAGCGAGGTTGCATGTGTGTTGCATGTCCATTTGGGGTACGTTGGCAGCCAATTCATTTCTTGCAACACACATTAACACGCCCTAAAACCCACATTAATGCTTCCATATGAAGTAAATGGGCCCTAAGAGGTGAAGATGGGTACTTATTGTACTTTTGAGTAAGGAGAGCGGCCCCTTAGCAATACGTAATGCTCCAAAATTCTGACAACAATCATGGCGTTTCTGAGTTCCTAAATGCCTTTGGTGGCTTTTCCAAACTGCGGGCCAATAATTGTTTTCTTTATGCTTCACAGATCAGTTTTCAAGGTTTCAAATCTAATTTTACAACATTTTTATCCAAACAACCCTTTTTCTCCTTGGTCTGTAAGTCAATGGACCACTGTCCCACCTCCCCCACTTTTGCCTGTCTCAACTGCCACTGCGAACATTTAACCGTTGCTGAACTGAATGCACTGTGGTTTTAAGAAAGGATGCTGCACAACACTGCGACTTGTCACATGAACAAAAAAGTTAGATCTCTGCAAAAAGAATTACTGTAGAGTGATTTTAGAAACTGATTTTATTATTATTATACAGGATTTATATAGCGCCGACAGTTTGCTCGGCACTTTACATTATGGTGGGAGACAGTACAGTAACAGTACAATTCAATACACAAGGGGTTCGAGGGCCCTGCTCCTTGGAGCTTACAATCTAGGAGGGAGGGGATAGTGGTACAGGAGGAAATAGCTGTGGGGGATGGAGTGGTTGGACAAGTAGAGGAGTTCAGTATTAGCTGAGGGCGGGGTAGGCTTCCCTGAAGAGATGGGTTTTCAGAGTGCGCCTAAATGTGAGCAGAGTAGGCAATAGTCTGATGGATTTGGGTAGGCAGTTCCAGAGGATGGGGGAAGCCCTAGAGAAGTCCTGGAGGTGAGCATGGGGGGAGGAGACAAGGGAGCTAGAGAGTAGGAGGTCTTGTGAGGAGCGGAGAATACGGTTTGGGTGGTATTTAGAGACAAGGTCAGTGATGTAATTAGGGGCAGTATTATGAACGACTTTATACGTCAGTGTTAGTGTTTTGAATTTTATCCATTGGGCAATTGGAAGCCAGTGGAGGGATTGGCAGAGAGGGGTGGAGGACACTGAGTGGAGGCCAGTGGAGGGATTGGCAGAGAGGGGTGGAGAACACTGAATGGAGGCCAGTGGAGGGATTGGCAGAGAGGGGTGGAGGACACTGAATGGAGGCCAGTGGAGGGATTGGCAGAGAGGGGTGGCAGATACAGAACGGTTAGTAAGGTGGATGAGTCTGGCCGCAGCATTCATGATAGACTGAAGTGGGGATAGCCTGCGATGAGGTAGGCCGGTGAGGAGGGAGTTACAGTAGTCAAGGCGTGATATAACAAGGGAGTGAATGAGTTGCTTGGTGGTTTTTGTGGTTAGGAACGGTCATATTTTGGAGATGTTGCGGAGGTGAAGTCTACATGAGTTTGTCAGCGATTGGACCTGGGGCTGAAAGGACAGATTGGTGTCTAGGATGACACCTAGTACTCTGGCTTGGTGGGTGGGACTGATGATAGTGTTGTTGGTCTTGACGGAGAAGTCAGGGGGAGGGCCGTGGGCTGGGGGGAATACTAGGAGCTCAGCTTATCTTTTAGAGTGTAAGCTCTTAAGAGCAGGGCCCTCCTTAAAGTAGAACTAAGGGGGAAGTGCTGTTTTGTGTCCCCCTCCTCCCCTCCTCTATCTAATTTTTGGGTGAGGATACCTAATTTTAATAGGTACCCACTCTCACTTCCGCTTGGATCACCTAAGCCCCCAACCTCCCTTTGCCTGCAGCCTTCTGGGACATGTTACAGGTCTCAGAAGGCTGCTGGACCATTTACAAAATGCGGAGCGACAAGGAGCCACAGCTGGTTTCCCACAGTTAACATGCTGGTGCTGGGGACCTGAAGAACGTTCGGACAAAGAACCAGTGCAGGTAAGGACTGGATCCATGAACAGGTAAGTGTCCTTTTATTCAAAGTCAGCAATTACAGTATTTGTAGATGCTGACTTTTATTTTTTCCCTTCTAGGGTGAATATCCTCTTTAAGCTGCCTATAAATGGATCAAAATTTGGCCAGTTCACCAGGGACCAGCCAAATTTCAATCCATGTATGGGCACTGGGGTTGAACAGAAGTTGATCTACCGATTGACTTTTGTACAACTGCTCTGCAGCGCTGATGTCTGCATTGAACTGTGTACAGCGTGGAGACTACCCAGCTGTCATAATACAATAGATACAGTGGGAGGATTGTTAATTGTTAATTGTTTTTTTTTTTTTGTTCTACCAGATTCATCTATGGCGGCCAGCTTTCCCTTTCTTGTCTTGCAATGCATTGCATTGTAACCTTACTGTCTCCCTTTATTTTGTAAAGTGCTGTGCAAACTGTTGGCGCAATTTAAATTATGTATCATAACAAACATGAAAAAAGGGTTAAAAGTCAGGTCTGCCCCTTTTTTTTTTATACCACAAGTATTCCGTTTATAGAAACACCTTCCTAGACAAAGCACAAAGTCACTCAGGAACAGCACGGCCATTTAAAATCAACACTTTAAAACTGACAGCTGGAAAAAGAAACGCCAGCAATCGCAAAGTAGCAAACCAGCTCTGGGATCCCTGGAAAATACAAGCAGTGCACCCTCTAGTGTCTGTTTTGCGAAGTTCAGTCTCAAGTGTTTGCACTTTGAATGTCGGTTATGTCTGGTGCCAATTTTTTTTTTTTTTTTGAGACGTTGCTACCAGATTTTTTGTGGCTGGGATTGATACAAGCTATGAGTACGAAGCAGTCCGATCTGTCATGTCCATACTAGACAGCCAAGCTTTCTCTAAAACATGATTGTTACAGAAGGGGAGTAAAAGTGGTATTTTGGCACCATTTGGTGCCACATTTATAAAGGCCTTTTGCTGACCTTGTGTTTGTTGGATCAAGTCTCTTCTGCTAAGAATTAACTAACAGTTCTTCCTATTGCAGACACACAGGAAGAGAGACTGCCCATCATGGATATGTGCATGTTCAAGGGTTAGGGAGAGGGATCAATACTGAAAAGTTTAACTTTTTCATCATTAAATCATGAAAAGTCAAAGAACGTTCCTACCATTTTCTATAAATACTTCCTTGCATCACTGGTATCTTTGGTTAAAAACCCAACCATCTGCATGGAGTTTGCATGTTCTCCCTGTAGTTGTGTGGTCTTCCTACTCAGGGGCGGACTGACCATTCGAGCACTCGGACACTGCCCGAGGGCCCGGGGTCAGTAGGGGGCCCCATGAAATGCCCCTGGTACCTTTTATAGGCTTTTTTGGGTGTGCTTTGACTGTGGGCAAGGACACAGGGGCCCCATGATCCCCTATTGCCCGGGGGCTCCACGAGTTGTCAGTCCGCCCCTGTTCTTACCTCAGTCCAAAGCAGGGGCGGACTGACAACTCATGGGGCCCCCGGGCAATAGGGGATCATGGGGCCCCTGTGTCCTTGCCCAAACTCAAAAAAGCCTATGAAAAAGGTACCAGGGGCATCTCATGGGGCCGCCTACTGACCACGGGCCCTCAGGCAGTGCCCAAGTTTCCAAATGGTCAGTCCGCCCCTGCTCCAAAGCAATGCTGATAGGTAATTGGCTCCTGTCTAAACTGACCTTACTATGCATACATGTGAGATGAGGGGCCTTAGAATGTAAACTCCGTGAGGGCAGGGATTGATGGGAATGTACAATATGTAAAGCGCTGCGTAAATTGTGGTGATATATAAATGACTGTAAAAAAAATAATAATTAATTAATTGTCTAACTCCACATTCTTTTCATGGTCAGTCATGTGACCAGTGCCAGGGCACACGATATGTGTCCTCTGCCTGAGGATCTTTTTTTAATTGACAGTAGGAGATTGCCGAAGCACAGCCACTGATTGGCCAGCCCTGCTTGAACATAATTTCGCCAAGATTCCTAAAAAGTGACCATGCAACCAACACTTTACCACATTATGAGCTTCAGAAGAATGAAAAAATTGCCTAAATGATAGAAAACCATGCTCCCAGGTATTATTTTAAAGCAGTTGGTCTCCCCCTCCTGGACATATGAGGTTGTACACATAAGGGTGAGCTGTGTGATTAGAACATCAGCTGGCTTGCAAGCATTGGGTATATATTTTTGCTCTAGGCTATTATTTATGGGGGGTTTTGATTGGTATTGTGGATAAGTGTGTTAATCACATTATTCATACATTGTAAAGCAGCCGTTCTTAACCTGGGTTCTGTGGAACGTTAGGGTTCCTCCAAAGGTGGCTAAGGGGTGCCTCTTTTTTGATGGTGGCTGCATAGTCTCAGAGTAATTACCACTTGACAGAGACAGCTGCATGACACTAATGGCCTTTTTTAGGTGTAAGGGTGGCATTCTGGCCACCACTGTATGAAACATTCTTCCCAATGATCCCCAATTAATTGGTTTTAGTAACGGTTCCCTAAGACCTTAAATTTATTTTAAGGGTTCCTCTGGGGAAAAAAAAATTGAGAAAGGCTGTTCTAGATACTTATGGATCGCCCACTTTCTCTTAAAGAAGTGAATGTTGTTCACGCATCTCTTTCCATGAAACAATGTATCTGTTACCTTCCCTAAAAGAAACAATGTATCTCTTACCTTTCCTAACCAATTTACATTTCTCTAACCTTCACTAAACAAATGTATCCTTTACCTTCCCTAACCCAATGTATCTCTTGCCTTCCTTCCCTAACCCAATGTATCTCTTGCCTTCCTTCCCTAACCCAATGTATTTCTTACCTTCCCTAACCCAATGTATCTCTTGCCTTCCTTCCCTAACCCAATGTATTTCTTACCCTCCCCAACCCAAAGTATCTCTTAACTTCCCTAACCCAATGTACCACTTACCTCACTAATCCAATGTATCTCTTACCTTCCCTAACCCAATCTATCTCTTACCTTCCCTAACCCAATGTCTCTGCTACCTTCCCTAACCCAATGTATGTGTGACCTTCCCCAACACAATGTATCTCTTACCTTTCCTAATCCAATGTATTACCTTACCTACCTCAATGTATGTCGTACCTTCTCTGAACCAATGTATCTCGTACCTTCTCTGAACCAATTTATCTCTTACCTTCCCTAAATCTATGTACAGTTGTGGCCAAAATTATTCAACCCCCAATGCTGTAAAGGGGTTTAGGGACTATAGTGTACATTTGGAATTGTATTCAGAATCAAATCCTACAAGGACGTTGTAACTACCCAAATGCAACTAAAATGACATCAATTGTTTATGTAATACAGTAGTAAATGGTTCTTATGTGGTTTCTTCATTGCCACAATTATTCAACCCCTTAAAGACTACCACTCTGAAGAACAGAGGTTCATACAGGTGCTTTCCATCAGGTATTGAAAACACCTGTGGATGTCACCGAGCAGCAATCAAGCATAATAAGCACCAATTAGGCAGCTTTAAAATGACTGTGATACTCAGCTCCTTCTAGACATTTACTGGTGTGGTTACAAACATGGTGAAGGCAAGAGAATGGTCCAGGAAGACAAGAGAAGAGGTGATTTCTCTTCACAGGAAGGGCAATGGCTATAAGAAGATTGCAAAGATGTTAAACATACCAAGAGACACCTTAGGAAGCATCATTCGCAAATTCAAGGCAAAGGGCACTGTTGAAACGCTACCTGGTCGTGGCAGAAAGAAGATGCTGACTTCGACTGCTGTGCGCTACCTGAAGCGTAGAGTGGAGAGAAGTCCCCGTGTGACTGCTGAGGAACTGAGAAAAGATTTGTCAGATGTGGGTACAGAAGTTTCAGCCCAGACAATAAGACGCACACTGCGTAATGAAGGCCTCCGTGCCAGAACTCCCAGGCGTACCCCCTTGCTGTCTCCAAAGAATAAGAAGAGTCGACTGCAGTATGCCAAAAGCCATGTGGACAAACCACAAAAGTTGTGGGATAGTGTTCTGTGGACTGATGAAACAAAATTAGAACTGTTTGGGCCCATGGATCAACGCTATGTTTGGAGGAGGAAGAACAAGGCCTATGATGAAAAGAACACCTTGCCTACTGTGAAGCATGGTGGAGGGTCAATCATGCTTTGGGGCTGTTTTGCTTCTGCAGGTACAGGGAAGCTTCAGCGTGTGCAAGGTACCATGAATTCTCTTCAGTACCAGGAGATATTGGATGGAAACGTGATGCAGTCCGTCACACACCTGAGGCTTGGGAGACGTTGGACCTTTCAACAGGACAATGATCCCAAGCATACCTCCAAGTCCACTAGAGCATGGTTGCAGAGGAAAGGCTGGAACATTTTGGAGTGGCCATCGCAGTCACCAGACTTAAATCCGATTGAGAACCTCTGGTGGGACTTAAAGAAAGCAGTTGCAGTGCGCAAGCCTAAGAATGTGACTGAACTGGAGGCCTTTGCCCATGAAGAATGGGCGAAGATACCCGTAGATCGCTGCAAGACACTTGTGTCAAGCTATGCTTCACGTTTAAAAGCTGTTATAACTGTAAAAGGATGCTGTACTAAGTACTAAGATTGAATGTCACTTGGGGGTTGAATAAAACTGATAATGCTGTGAGCACAGAAAAGACATTTGTGGTTATTTCATTATAACTGTTATGTTATATTTGTCTGACCTACAAGTGCCTCTTTAATGTAAATGTAAGCAAGATGACTGAATGATCAAAAGCAATGTCAAACTGGCCAAAACACTCAATTTCAGTGGGGGTTGAATAATTTTGGCCACAACTGTATCTCTTACCTTCCCCAACCCAATGTGTCTCTTACCTTCCCTAACCCAATGTATCTTTTACCTTCCCCAACTCAATGTATCCCTTACCTTTCCCAACCCAATGTGTCTCTTACCTTCCTTAACCCAATGTAATTCTTACCCTACCTACCTCAATGTATCTCGTACCTTCTCTGAACCAATGTATCTCTTATCTTCCCTAACCTAATGTATCTCTTACCTCCCCCAACCCAATGTCTCTCTTACCTTCCCCAACCCAATGTATATTTTACCTTCCCTAAATCAATGTATCTCTTACTTTCCCTAACCCAATGTATCTGCTACCTTCCCTAATCCAATGTATTTTTTACCTTACCTACCTCAATGTATCTTGTACCTTCTCTGAACCAATGTATCTCTTACCTTCCCTAACCCAATATATCTCTTACTTCCCTAAAAGAAACAATTGGGGGGGGATTTACTAAAACTGGAGAGTGCAAAATCTGGCGCAGCTCTGCATAGAAACCAATCAGCTTCCAGGGTTTATTGTCAAAGCTTCATTGAACAAACTGAAGTTAGAAGCTGATTGGCTACCGTGCACAGCTGCACCAGATTCTCAGTGCACCAGTTTTAGTAAATCAACCCCAATGCATCTGTTACCTTCCTTAAGTCAATGCATTTACCAATTATCTTCCCTACAACAGTGTATCTGTCACCTTCCCTAAAAGAAACAATAGATCATCTACCTTCTAAAAGAAACACATATTGTTCATACTGCTGAACATATTTAAAAAATGGAACTGTTAAGGAAAAAAAGAAATATATCTACTACCTTCCCTAAGGCCCCATTCACATTGCAGCATAGCAGGAACGAGCATCCCCGCTGCATGATTTTGCACAGTCGCTTATGGCCAGTCTATTCACTTGAATTGGCTGCCTATGCGCGTTGCTCCTTTTTTGGCGATCAGCTGCACACAATTTTTAAATGTGTGGTTTGCTGCGATTGCAGTGCGATCCTGTCGTGTGACAAGCACTGCAAAATGGTATCACGCTTGGGGTGCCACTGAAGAATAACAGCATCCATACACAGGCTGTACAATTCTACCCGCATTTCCAAATCGCAAAGTGTGAATGGAAACTAAAAGAAACAATGTATCTCTTACCTTCCCTAAAAAAGAAACAATGTATCTCTTACCTTCCCTAAAAAAGAAACAATGTATCTCTTACCTTCCCTAAAAAAAAAAAAAAAGAAACAATGTATCTCTTACCTTCCCTAAAAAAGAAACAATGTATCTCTTACCTTCCCTAAAAAAGAAACAATGCATCTCTTACCTTCCCTTTTTTTAAAAAAACAGAAAGAAAGAAAAGAAACAATGTATTTCTTACCTTCCCTAAAAAAGAAACAATGTATCTCTTACCTTCCCTTTCGAAAAGAAACAATGTATCTCTTACCTTTCCTTAAAAAAGAAACAATGTATCTCTTACCTTCCCTTTCGAAAAGAAACAATGTATCTCTTACCTTTCCTTAAAAAAGAAACAATGTATCTCTTATCTTCCCTAAAACAACATTTTTATTACCTTCACTAAAATGGGGAACTAGAAGAGGGGAAGCTACCTTTGCACTATGGCAAGTTTTTCAGTTTCAGATCACCTTTATTATTTTATTTATTACAGGTATTCACATGGAGCCGACAATTTACACAGCACTTTACATGTATTTTGTACATTCACATCAGTCCCTAACCCTCAAGGGACATACAATCTAAGGTCCCTAACAGGGGTGGACTGACAACCCATGGGGCCCCCGGGCAATAGGGGATTATGGGGCCCCTGTGTCCTTGGCCAAACTCAAAAAAGCCTATGAAAAAGGTACCAGGGGCATCTCATGGGTCCCCCTACTGACCCCGGGCCCTCAGACAGTGCCCGAGTTTCCAAATGGTCAGTCCGCCCCTGGTCCCTAACTCACATTCATACATACACATACTAGGGACAATTTAGACCGGATCCAATTAACCTCCCAGCATGTCTTTGGAGAGAGCTACGAGGAGCAAATTTTAAATATTTAAATATTTCCTTACATTTTTGTCTGAAACTGAGATTTTTGAAACAAACAGTTCTTGTAATTTCCTCTAAGCTTTCTAAACCCATGAAGATGAAGGCGGTAGTTCAGTAACATAAGCAAGGTTTAGAATAATACGGGAATCTTAAAGTCTGCTAAATTGCTGTAAACTTTAAGCAGCTGTAAACTAAACTGAACGGAGCAAACACTGATTTTCTTTTCTGATAGACAAAATTCTCCTTTTCGGGAGCCAGACCCTAATATGAGAATTATGTAATAATAGCAGGGAACTGCCAACATCTGAAAACAATTTTCCCCAGACGCCACTCTCGTGTATGTGAACCTATACTTGATGTGGATGCTTTCAGGTTCACTCGGAGCGGTGCAAAGAGCAATTACTGCAAAGTGCAGGAACTCAGAGCAACCAATCAGAAATTATCTTGGCTAAGACCAAAGCAAACTGACCCACCAATGGACGTGATCATCATACAATTCTATTACACCCTATACATAGAACACTACACCCCCAACATGACCCACCACTGGACGTGATCATCATACCATTCTATTACACCCTATACATAGAACACTACACCCCCAACATGTCCCACCACTGGACATGATCATCATACAATTCTATTACACCCTATACATAGAACACTACACCCCAACATGACCCACCACTGGACGTGATCATCATACAATTCTATTACACCCTATACATAGAACACTACACCCCCAACATGTCCCACCACTGGACGTGATCATCATACAATTCTATTACACCCTATACATAGAACACTACACCCCCAACATGACCCACCACTGGACGTGATCATCATACCATTCAATTACACCCTATACATAGAACACTACACCCCCAACATGACCCACCACTGGACGTGATCATCATACCATTCAATTACACCCTATACATAGAACACTACACCCCAACATGACCCACCACTGGACGTGATCATCATACAATTCTATTACACCCTATACATAGAACACTACACCCCCAACATGACCCACCACTGGACGTGATCATCATACAATTCTATTACACCCTATACATAGAACACTACACCCCCAACATGACCCACCACTGGACGTGATCATCATACAATTCTATTACACCCTATACATAGAACACTACACCCCAACATGACCCACCACTGGACATGATCATCATACAATTCTATTATATTCTATACATAGAACACTACACCCCCAACATGACCCCCCACTGGACGTGATCATCATACAGTTCTATTATATTCTATACATAGAACACTACACCCCCAACATGACCCCCCACTGGACGTGATCATCATACAATTCTATTATATTCTATACATAGAACACTACACCCCCAACATGACCCACCACTGGACGTGATCATCATACAATTCTATTACGCCCTATACATAGAACACTACACCCCCAACATGACCCACCACTGGACGTGATCATCATACAATTCTATTACACCCTATACATAGAACACTACACCCCCAACATGACCCTCCACTGGACGTGATCATCATACAATTCTATTACACCCTATACATAGAACACTACACCCCCAACATGACCCACCACTGGACATGATCATCATACCATTCTATTACGCCCTATACATAGAACACTACACCACCAACATGACCCACCACTGGACGTGATCATCATACAATTCTATTACATCCTATACATAGAACACTACACCCCCAACATGACCCACCACTGGACGTGATCATCATACAATTCTATTACAGTCTATACATAGAACACTGCACCTCCAACATGACCCACCACTGGACATGATCATCATACAATTCTATTACAGTCTATACATAGAACACTACACC
Organism: Staurois parvus; assembly: GCF_062004578.1. Taxonomy (NCBI): domain Eukaryota; kingdom Metazoa; phylum Chordata; class Amphibia; order Anura; family Ranidae; genus Staurois; species Staurois parvus. Next base: position 2,113,295 of record NW_028318303.1, read on the forward strand.
CCCAACATGACCCACCACTGGACGTGATCATCATACAATTCTATTATATTCTATACATAGAACACTACACCACCAACATGACCCACCACTGGACGTGATCATCATACAATTCTATTGCACCCTATACATAGAACACTACACCCCCAACATGACCCAGCACTGGACGTGATCATCATACAATTCTATTACGCTCTATACATAGAAGACTTCACCCCCACCTGGACATAATGGATAGCTGTCACACTTTGCACACCATCCATGATCTTTGCATGGCCTTACCACATCAATCTGATCAATTTAGTCCTAATAAAGAGAACATAATAGAAATTATTTTTTGGGGGGAGGGGATGTGGCAGTTTTCAGAAATCACACTCTTCAATGCACGGATCTCTCCCAGGGTAAGCCACTCTGCTAATACTGATCTCCCTCCAGCATTTTGGGTGTGCCCTCCCGTCGCTGCTACCCAAGAAACCTGTGTCATCTCCCAATTCACGTGCTGCAGTGCCGAGGAGACGGGGAGGCTTAGTGTGACTGTGTAATACGCAGTACAGACAAACCAGTTCTACTAAGCAGGTCTATTTTCAGGTTTGCCTAATTATCCTCAGCCAGACATTTTAGCATTTTATGGTTCTGCTTTGCTCGTTAAGTTTCCTCCGTATAATCTCCTTAAGGCGAGAATTCCCATACCAACCACTGGTGGTTTAGTTCTCATGGTGTCTCGAGATGTGCTCGGCGTTCTGTCCATTCAACACTACAAATGAATCCCTGAGATGCATACAAATACAAACCTACTTCATTTGTAGCCGTTCTTGTCTCTAATCAGGTGATCCTGGAACGCCCTTCACAGTACTTCTAACACAAAGAAAGTCTTACATAAAAAATAATAACAATAATAATAATAATACAAAAATCCCTAATAAGTGTCTCAACTCCGCCAATCTGATTCATACTATCCCCAAATGTCTGAAGGTGACTGCTGGTTGCCAAGGCTTGCTTGGAATTGCTTTTGAAAGCTCAACTCCATAAAAGATGCAAATCAATGCAACCTGGAAAGGGAGAGTCGGCAACTCAGACAAACAGGGGTGTAACCATAGGGGTCACAGGGGTCGCAATTGCAACCCAGCCCCCATTCTCCATGGGGCTCCCCTGAACACGGGATAGGAGGAATGGTGGGGCAGCATATACTGGAACTGATGCCCTCCATTATCCTCCTGCACTGAATGCTCATGGGAGGGAGGAACATGGAGGGCATTGATTCCTCTATATCACAGGTGTCCCTGGTGGCCCTCCAGCTGTTGCCAAACTACAAGTCCCATGAGGCATTGCAAGATTGACAGTTACAAGCATGACTCCCAAAGGCGGTGGCATGATGGGACTTGGAGTTTTGAAACTACAAGTCCCATCATGCCTCCGCCTTTGGGAGTCATGCTTGTGACTGTCTATCTTGCAATGCCTCATGGGACATGTAGTTAAACTTCAAGCCCCATCATGCCTCCGCCTTTGGGAGTCATGCTTGTGACTGCCTATCTTGCAATGCCTCATGGGACATGTAGTTAAACTACAAGCCCCATCATGCTTCCGCCTTTGGGGGTCATGCGTGTGACTGCCTATCTTGCAATGCCTCGTGGGACTTGTAGTTAAACTACAAGTCCCATCATGCCTCCGCCTTCGGGAGTCACGCTTGTGACTGTCTATCTTGCAACGCCTCATGGGACATGTAGTTAAACTACAAGCCCCATCATGCCTCCGCCTTTGGGAGTCATGCTTGTGACTATCTATTTTGCAATGCCTCCGCCTTTGGGAGTCATGCTTGTGACTGCCTATCTTGCAATGCCTCATGGGACTTGTAGTTTGGCAACAGCTGGAGGGCCGCCGGTTTGACACCCCTGCTCTATATGCTGCCCCCCACTGCCTGTCCTATCCTGGTTCCTGCTGCCCCTGCGCCCCTGCATGCTGTTTTTGCTGTCTCTTAACAGCTGACCAAAGCCCATCACGGGACTCCTAACAAATTGTAAAGAGTAATAAAATTGTCAAAAAAATAAAATAAAATGGTAAAAAAAATAATAAAAAATAAAATAACAAGGGTGAAGGTGTGTTTCAAGGCAAGGTTGTGAAACATTCCCCAATTGTATCTAGATGTCCACATTGGCCAGCACTGGACCATAGGATATTGTCATTGTATCTGATATAGGGATCTCCAGTTACATTACGGTTCCGGGGTTGGTTGTAGGTATATTGTATCAGTTGTGCAACCATTGGGCGACTTTTCCGGTAAGTCTACGGGGGGTGTAGGGTTGCCACCTCATCCCTTTAAAACCGAACACATATTAATGACACAGGTCATGAGGCTAATTTAATGCTCGTTAGGCTAGGTTCACACCTATGCAGTTTGCGTTTCATTTCAAATAAAAAAAATAAAAAGTCAAAACTTAAAAAAAAGAATTTTTACCTGTTAATAAAATAGAAAAAAACCCCAAAAGTCTAGGTTTACACCTATGCAGTTTGCGTTTGATCCATTTCTGCAGTGCGTTTAGCATTTTTGCGCATGCATTTTTGATGTGTTTTGTTATTTTTTTTTTACTTGTTTTTTAATACGGTTTAATCTGTCCAGCAACAAGTAAAAAACGCACTATATGCTCTTCTGCAGCGTCTCCATTGAAGTCTATAGAACCAAAAAAACGCAGCGTTTTGCGTTTATAAAAGTCCCTGACCATTTGCAAAAAAAAAACCACCCCGGGTGAAAACGTGGAGATGTGAATCTGTCCCATAGGAAATCATGTCAAATGGACCGCTGTGCGTTTCCGCAAAATGCATAGGTGTGAACCTAGACCAGGGGTAGGCAACCTGAGGGTCTCCAGCTGTTGCAGGACTACAAGTTCCATGATACCTCTGCAAGTCATAGCTGTAACTGTCAGTTTTGTAATGTTGCAATGCCTCATGGGAAATGTAGTTCCACAACAGCTAGAGAGCCGCAGGTTGCCTACCCCTGGCCTAGACTAAAGGCTCTACGTGAGTTTAATTACCACCTTAATCAGCCGAAAAACCTGTATAATTCATACATGTTCGGCTTTAAAGGGATGAGGTGGCCACCCTGGTCTGAAGGGTTGCGGATTTTTAAAGATTATTTTTAGCCATTGGAAGGCAAAAAAAACCAACGTTGAGTGCATTTTTTTCCCTTTATTCATGTGCCCTATTGGGACCGAACCACATGACTCCTCCCCAGAACGAGCTCACGTGCTTTTTTTGAGTCACAAGCTTCAAGAGACCGAAATCGTCCTCTCCGCTCCTCGCAAGACCTCCTGCTCTCTAGCTCCCTTGTCTCCTCCTCCCATGCTCGTCTCCAGGACTTCTCCAGAGCTTCCCCCAGCCTCTGGAACTCTCTACCCCAATTTATCAGACTATTGCCTACTCTGCTCACTTTTAGGCAATCTCTGAAAACCTCTCTCTTCAGGGAAGCCTATCCTGCCCTCAGCTAATAATGGAATCTATTCCTCCTACCAGTCCATCCCCCACAGTCATTACCTTTTGTACCACTAGCCCTTCCCTCCTAGATTGTAAGCTCCCAGGATCAGGCCCTCCTAACCCTCTTGTATTGAAATGTATTGTTGCTGTATTGTCTCCCGTTATATTGTAAAGCGCTGAGCAAACTGTTGGCGCCATAAATCCTGTATAATAATAATATATAAATCTGGTATAATAATAATAAGAATAATAAGAATAAATCCTGAATAATAATAATAATTATAATACTAATAATAAAAATAATAAATCCTGAATAATAATAATAATAATAATAATAATAATAATAAAAAATCCTGAATAATAATAATAATTATAATACTAATAATAAAAATAATAAATCCTGAATAATAATAATAATAATAATAATAATAATAATAATAATAAATCCTGAATAATAATAATAATAATAATAAATCCTGTATAATAATAATAATATTAATAAGAAGAAAAAAAATAATAAATCCTGAATAATAATAATACTAATAAATCCTGTATAATAATAATAATAAATCCTGAATAATAATAATAAATCATGTATAATAATAATAATAATAATAATAATAATAATAATAATAATAAATCCTGAATAATAATAATAATAATAATAAATCCTGTATTCTAATAATAATAATAATAATAAATCCTGAATAATAATAATAATAATATTAATAATAATAATAATAATAATAAATCCTGTATTCTAATAATAATAATAATAATAATAATAATAATAAATCCTGAATAATAATAATAATAATATTAAATCCTGTATAATAACAATAATAATATCCCATGATGGCACCTTTCTATTGTTCAGGCGTGAATGGGGCCAGATTAACCTCCCCCCCCATCCCCCCTGCACACACCAAACTGCAACGAGTTATCGCGCAATGAACTGGCATGAATGAGGCCATGCTGGGCACTCAGCAAAAATTTTTAGACCCTAGATGGAATTGGTGGCTTTCTGCAGATGGGCCCATTTGTAGGAATGACTGGGTCACGGGCAGGGATGGACTGACAACTCATGGGGCCCCCAGGCAACAGGGGATCATGGGGTCCCTGTGTCCTCACCCACACCCAATAAAGCCTATGAAAAAGCCAATGAAAGGTACCAGGGGCATCTCCTGGGGCCCCCTACTGACCCCGGGCCCTCGGGCAGTGCCCGAGCACTTGAATGGTCAGTCCGCCCGTGGTCGTGGGACGCACGGCGAGACGGGTTCTTTTGCAGGAGCTATAAATAGATGGTGGGGGTGAAGCCGGGCTGCAGAACGATTGCCGCTTTAAGCGATCAGTCTGGACTGGTAAGGAGGGGGGCTCCTGGGTTACTGCAGTTCACACTGCACGTGCCACGAGTAGCATACACACATCACAAGCGGTAAGAGATCTCCTAAGAGGGGCAGCTATTGTTTTACTGCCACCAGCGAGGACCGAGACGCCAAACCGCCACCGCCGCAGTGCGCTCCGGCACGCCAATTAACCCTTTAGCCTCCCTCGCCAATTCATCCTTCTGCAGCATGCTTCACCTCGGAGAGGTTCCCCCGGTACGCTCTTCTACGTGCCGAGAACGGTTGTCGCACCATGACCACAAAGTAAAGTGCAACAACTTTTCATTTGAATGTATTTCTCCATAACCACAAAACTCAAAATCGCATTTTGAGTGCGCCAAACCCAGATATTACCTTGTAAAAGCGGCAGTGATAGCCTGTGCAGAGAGCAGAGCTGTGGAAGGGGCCCAGCAGGCTCCACCCATCACAGAAAACTACAGAGAGATGAGGGGGTGGAGACAAGACCAGTCACCCTTTGACTGCGGTGTGTAATTTGCAGCGTTTTCTGTGTGAATTCCGCATTGCATCAGAATCGCACCCCATTCAAGCGAACCACCATGAAAGTGTGTTTGTTAAGTTAACAACACCCCGAAAGCAGTGCGCAAAACGCGGTGCGATGTGCAGAATCGGATCGCATAGGTGTGATTACCCATGCAATCCGATTCTAACACGGACCCAAAAAAGGGTCCAGAATTTGAATTCCGCATCGCATCCCGTTCACGCGAACCGCCATGCGGGTGTGTATATGAAGTTGACACCCCAAAAGCGGTCTGCAAAATGCGGTGCGACGTGCAGAATCGGATTGCATATGTGTGATTACCCATGTGATCCGATTCTAGTGCGGACCAAAAAAAGGGTCCTGAATTTGAATCCCGCACCGCATAAGAATCACACCCTGTTCACGCAAACCGCTTTGGGGGTGTATGTTAACAACATCCCGAAATCGGTCCGCAAAACGCAGTGCGATGTGCAGAATCAGATCGCATAGGTGTGAGTACCCATGTGAGCCGATTCTAATGCGGACCCAAAAAAGGGTCCTGAATTTGAATTCTGCATCGCACCCCGTTCACGCGAACTGCCATGCGGGTGTGTATGTGAAGTTAACAACACCCCGAAATTGGTCCGCAAAATGCGGTGCGATGTGCAGAATCGGATTGCATAGGTGTGAGTACCCATGCGCTCCAATTCTAATGCGGACTCAAAAAAGGGTCCTGAATTTTAATTCCGCACCGCATCAGAATCGCACCCCGTTCACGCGAACTGCTGCGGGTGTTATGTTAACAACATCCCGAAATCGGTCCAGAAAACGCGGTGCGATGTGCAGAATCGGATCACATAGGTCTGAGTACCCATACGATCTGATTCTAATGCGGACCCAAAAAAGGGTCCTGAATTTGAATTCTGCATCGCATCCCATTCACGCGAACTGCCATGCGGGTGTGTATGTGAAGTTAACACCCTGAAAGCGGTCTGCAAAACGTGGTGCGATGTGCAGAATCAGATTGCATAGGTGTGATTACCCATGCGATCCGATTCTAGTGCGGACCAAAAAAAGGTCCTGAATTTGAATCCTGCACCGCATCAGAATCGCACCCCGTTCATGCAAACCGCTGTGGGGGGTGTAAGTTAACAACACCCCAAAAGCAGTCCGCAAAATGTGGTGCAATTTACAGAATCGGATCACATAGGTGTGATTACCCATGCGATCCAAATCTAAAGCGGACCCAAAAAAGGGTCCTGAATTTTAATTCTGCACCGCATCAGAATCGCACCCGTTCATGCGAACCGCTGCGGGGGTGTATGTTAACAACCCCCCCCCCCCCCCCGAAATCGGTCTGCAAAATGCGGTGTGATGTGCAGAATTGGATCACATAGGTGTGAATACCCATGCAATCCGATTCTAGCGCGGACCAAAAAAAGGGTCCTGCATCTTTTTGGCACAGTTGAGGTCCAACTTGAGCCGTACAAAGTGTACGGCTCAAATTGCACCACACAGAATTTGCATGTGATTTGCACAGGAATGCGGTGCGGTTCCCGTGTGAATCACATACAATGTACCGAACCGCATATATGTGAACCCGGGCTAAAGAAACTTTGTAAAACTTTTTTATTTCACCTTTTTGTGACCTTTATGGATGTGTAATGTTAAAGGAGATAAAAGCCTGTATCGGTTTTCACGCCGGTGCGGTTTTGCCGCACAAAAACAAACCTTTCCAGCACAACAAAACGCATGAAAATGACTCTCCTTTAAATCCTATGCAGGGGTGGACTGACCATTTGGAAACTCAGGCACTGGCCGAGGGCCCGGGATCAGTAGGGGGCCCCATGAGATGCCCCTGGTACCTTTTTCATAGGCTTTTTTGAGTTTGGACAAGGACACAGGGGCCCCATGATCCCCTATTGCCCGGGGGCCCCATGAGTTGTCAGTCCGCCCCTGATCCTATGTAACTTCCCACACCGCTGCGTTGCATTTTGAAAAGTCCCGCATGCTGCATCTTTGGTGTGCTTTTCAAACGAATACTCCTCCCATTGATTTCTAAAGGAAATGCACCAAACATGCATCATAAACGCACCTACAGGGCGGTGTTTTTAGAGTCGCATGTCCAGGTTCCACAGGTCAGGAATCCAGAAAATGCAGCAAAAACACACTGAAAACGCATCAAAAACTGTGATATGCATTTTTGCTGTGTTTTAAAGCACCTTCCAAACTGTGTGCTGCACTCACGCGTGCGCAGATATGCCGAAGGTCTCTACTGGGTACTGAGCCCTACAGCACATCTGAGTAGATCGACCCAATGCAATTCTTGCCTAGAGAAAGGCAGATGAAAAGCACAAATAAAAAAAAGTAAACATTAAAAATAAAAAAGCAAAGCAATAAAAAAAAGTAAAAACATTTCCAGTTAAAAAATAAAAAAAAGCAAAAAGTAAAATAAATAAATAAATAAAAAGTAAAAATGAAATAAAGGTTTTAACACCTGTTAAAAAAATGAAAAACTAAAGAATTAAATTTAAAAAAAAAATGAAAAATTTTTATAAAGTATTTTACCTGTTAAAAAAAGTAGAGTTAAAAAAAGTAAAGGATTAAAAAACTAAAAAGTTGAAAGTAAAAATTAGAAAATAAAAAAGTAAGTGTGTTTTAGGAGTCACATGTTCAGGTTTCATAGGAAAGGACTCCAGAAAACGCACTGAAAATGCATTAAAAAAATACAATATGCATTTTTGCAAAACGCATGCTGTGTTTTTGAGCCCCTTCCAAAGTGTGTGCTGCATTCACGCATGCGCAGATATGCCGAAGGTCTCTACTGGGTACTGAGCCCTACAGCACATCTGAGTAGATCGACCCAATGCAATTCTTGCCTAGAGAAAAGCAGATAAAAAGCACAAATAAAAAAAAACATTAAAAATAAAAAAGCAAAGCGATAAAAAAAGTAAAAACATTTCCAGTTAAAAAATAAAAAAAGCAAAAAGTAAAAAAAAAATTAAAAAGTAAAAATTAAATAAAGGTTTTAACACCTGTTAAAAAATGAAAAATGCATTCTGGGGTGTTTTTGATGCATGTTTTTTGGTGTGTTTTTGATGCATCCCGGTCCCAATGTGATTTCCATGCGTTTTGCCACATTCCAGATGCGTTTTTACCTACAGAAAAAATGCAGCGTGGTCTACTTTTGATGACTGCACTGGTGTGAACTAGTGCCATTGGAATACATGGAAAGTGCGTTGTTATGGACTGCAGCAGTACTGAAGGACGACCGTACACTGCTCAGTGGTAAAGGGGTACTCCACCTTGTGTAAAAATATAATAAATGAAGCAACATTGATTTCATCATCAACATAGTGTTGAAGCCCACTGAGCATTGCACCCGTAATCAGTGCATAGCAGGAGCAATACGCAGACCGCCCCGATATCTTCCCACAGCCTCGGGTCCTTACAGAGGTACAGAACTGGGCTGGAGGAAGTGCGGCTGGACTACTACATTCTTCCCACTGATCACCAATGTATGGAACATTCTTCCCACTGATCACCAATGTAAGGGACATTCTTCCCACTGATCACCAATGTAAGGGACATTCTTCTCACTGATCACCAATGTAAGGAGCATTCTTCCCACTGATCACCAATGTAAGGAGCATTCTTCCCTCTGATCACCAATGTAAGGAGCATTCTTCCCACTGATCACCAATGTAAGGAACATTCTTCCCACTGATCACCAATGTAAGGAACATTCTTCCCACTGATCACCAATGTAAGGGGCATTCTTCCCACTGATCACCAATGTAAGGGGCATTCTTCCCACTGATCACCAATGTAAGGAACATTCTTCTCACTGATCACCAATGTAAGGAACATTCTTCTCACTGATCACCAATGTATGGAACATTCTTCCCACTGATCACCAATGTAAGGGACATTCTTCCCACTGATCACCAATGTAAGGGACATTCTTCTCACTGATCACCAATGTAAGGAACATTCTTCCCACTGATCACCAATGTAAGGAACATTCTTCCCACTGATCACCAATGTAAGGGGCATTCTTCCCACTGATCACCAATGTAAGGAACATTCTTCCCACTGATCACCAATATAAGGGGCATTCTTCCCACTGATCACCAATGTAAGGAACATTCTTCTCACTGATCACCAATGTAAGGGACATTCTTCCCACTGATCACCAATGTAAGGAACATTCTTCTCACTGATCACCAATGTAAGGAACATTCCTCCCACTGACCACCAATGTAAGGAACATTCTTCCCACTGATCACCAATATAAGGGGCATTCTTCCCACTGATCACCAATGTAAGGAACATTCTTCTCACTGATCACCAATGTAAGGGGCATTCTTCCCACTGATCACCAATGTAAGGGACATTCTTCCCACTGATCACCAATGTAAGGAACATTCTTCCCACTGATCACCAATGTAAGGGGCATTCTTCTCACTGATCACCAATGTATGGAACATTCTTCCCACTGATCACCAATGTAAGGGACATTCTTCCCACTGATCACCAATGTAAGGAGCATTCTTCCCACTGATCACCAATGTAAGGAACATTCTTCCCACTGATCACCAATGTAAGGGACATTCTTCCCACTGATCACCAATGTAAGGAACATTCTTCTCACTGATCACCAATGTAAGGGACATTCTTCCCACTGATCACCAATGTAAGGAACATTCTTCCCACTGATCACCAATGTAAGGAACATTCTTCCCACTGACCACCAATGTAAGGGACATTCTTCTCACTGATCACCAATGTAAGGGGCATTCTTCCCACTGATCACCAATGTAAGGAACATTCTTCCCACTGATCACCAATGTAAGGAGCATTCTTCCCACTGATCACCAACGTAAGGAGAATTCTTCCCTCTGATCACCAATGTAAGGGGACATTTTTCCGACTGATCACCAATGTAAGGAACATTCTTCCCACTGACCACAAATGTAAGGGGCATTCTTCCCACTGACCACCAATGTAAGGAACATTCTTCCCACTGATCACCAATGTAAGGAGCATTCTTCTCACTGATCACCAATGTAAGGAGCATTCTTCTCACTGACCACCAATGTAAGGGGCATTCTTCCCACTGACCACCAATGTAAGGAACATTCTTCCCACTGATCACCAATGTAAGGGGCATTCTTCCCACTGATCACCAATGTAAGGAGCATTCTTCTCACTGATCACCAATGTAAGGGGCATTCTTCCCACTGATCACCAATGTAAGGGACATTCTTCCCACTGATCACCAATGTAAGGAGAATTCTTTCTACTGATCACCAATGTAAGGAGCATTCTTCCCACTGATCACCAATGTAAGGAGCATTCTTCCCACTGATCACCAATGTAAGGGGCATTCTTCCCACTGACCACCAATGTTAGGGGCATTCTTCCCACTGATCACCAATGTAAGGGGCATTCTTCCCACTGATCACCAATGTTAGGGGCATTCTTCCCAATTTTTCTTTATTAAAAGTCTTGCAATCAATAAACATAAAATAATATACAGAATATAAAAAAATAAATAATTATATATATATTTACAGCAAAAACGAAAATAAACATAGCAAAATCTGCTGTCAGTCAAAAGCAAACGTCTCAGAAATGAACATGACATAATTGGGGAAATAAATCTTACTACAACTCACAGCACTACACCAGACATCAAACCTGAGAGGTCAAGAAACAACCCCGCTCCCATTATGGATGCAGCCCCGCCCCCATTATGCATGCAGCCCTTCTTCAAAAAGATCTTAATCAACAAAAACTAAGGGAGTGAAAACAACAGCATAAGGAAAGAGCCCCTCACCCAGAGATGGACAGTTCACCAAAGGCAGGGCTGATATTCCTCCACGCCCTTATCCAGACCGCCCGAGGCTCCCTGCCCTTCTCAAGACCCCGAATCTTCCCAACCTTCACCCAGAATATCGTGCACCACCACCTCAACAGGGAGGACTTTCTTCCGTAGGGTAACCTGACACTGTGCATTCCATGAGAAGTAACGAACAACTATACTAAAAAAAGTGTATCCAAATCGAAGTCCCAGCGAGCTGGGAATGCCCCGTATACCCACTCTGCATAACCCATGCGATAGAGAAAGGATGCCCAGAACCCTCCCTGCCCTTTTATACACCTCTATGTTAAAGAGACACAGAAGCAGAAAGTGGTCCATAGACTCCACTTTACCAACACACTCTGCTCTAGGACAATCCCGATCATCCACAGGGCGGTGCTTCAGGTTCCCTCTCACATAGAGCCTTCCATCGAAAGCGAGCCAGGCTTGATCCCTAAACTTCAAAGGGATTCTCTCCAAGTTAATTAAACACAACCCCTCTCTCATTACGGAACCTGGGCAATCCTTTAAGGCCAGTGACACACTGAAAGCAGAAGCCAAAATCCTCTCCCCCAGAAGCTTCCTGGGAAGGGACCTGATATCCTCCACTGTCACCTGCCACTGCCAAAGTATTTTCAGACATGGGGCAACATAAGCCGGGAGCTTGCCATGTCGGACTCTCAGACTTTTCACTGGTCTGCCATCTTTCCAGCAATGCAGAAAAGGCTTAAACCAAGACTGAAAAATACCCACCCATCCCGGCGGGGTCTCTGCAAACATGTTACCAAGATTGTACTTTAGAAAGAGCAAAGAAAAGAAAACTATCGGGTTGACCATTCCTAGGCCACCCTCCCGCCTGGACAGGTAAGTTACATTGCGTTTGATCAGGTTCAGCCTATTTCCCCATAACAGTTGGAAAACACAGCTGTAGACCCCTGCATAGAGAGATACCGGCAAGATACAGACAAAGCTGACATATAAAAAGACAGGGATCACTCATTGGTATCTACCAACCTGCTTTCCCAACCTGCTTTCAATGACCATAGTCACCAGGACAAAATTTGATGCCCAACACTTTAATTTTCTGCTGGGGCTCCGGGAAGGCATCCAGAAGTTTGAAGCTTTAACCCTCCTCACCCATCTAGAAAACTTCACTCTTTCATGGTTGACTTTAGAGCCAGAAGCTTCCATGTTCTGCTTTATCACAGAGACCACCTACTGCGCCTCCTCAGTCCCAGAGATAATACCAGACACATCAGCATAGGCCATGACCTTCAAAAGCAGCGCACCAGAAATGCCCAGAGGCACCTCACACAATGATGCACCCTCTAACCTTCTTACAAAGGAGTCGACTGCAAAAGCATAAAGCAAGGGGCTCAAAGGACATCCCTGGCGCACACCAGAGCCCACCTCCAAAGGCCGTCCAACCCAACCATTAACAAGTGGGAAGCTCTCAGCCCCTCTATATAATGTTTTCAGCCAATTTATAAACCTCCCCTGCAGGCTGTATCTACCAAGTAGCAACCACAGATATTCATGATTCACTCCATCAAAAGCTTTTGCCTGATCCAATGCCAGTAAGTACTTTCTCCATCCAGAAGCCCTGCATCGTTCCAAAGCCTCCCGGATAGCCAAAACTGCTGAAAAGGTACTTCTACCTTGGACCAAACAGTGCTGATGGCTAGACAACAAATCACCTGCTGCTGATGACAAGCGCCAAAAAAGAATCTTTGCCAAGATCTTTCTATCAACATTGAGAAGACTGATGGGGCGCCAGTTCTCAATCATTGAGGGGTCTTTACCTTTTGACAGAAGAATCACAGCGGATTGCCTCATGGAGGGAGGGAGCGAACCCTCTTCTAGACAGCTGTTAAAAACCTCCGCTAGAAATTCAGCTCTCAATCCATCTGGCCCAGGCGATTTTTTGGTAGTCAGCTTGTCTATAGCACGAACTACCTCATCCGCTGAAATTGGTTCTGTCAAATTCATCAAAAGCAATGCACCATTTCCCAATCCTGGAGTAGAATCCAGAAAGCTTTCCATCTTGTCCTGGCTAAGGACCTTTCTTCCCAGGAGGTCTGATAATACGACCCAAAGATAACCAAGATCCCTGATCTGGACTTCACCAGGGAACCTGTACTGTCTTTCAGGCCAATGACCGTCTTAACTGCTATGCCTTGCTTGCAGCTCTGGTAAGGATCAGGCGAGTGATATTTCCCATAATCCCTCTCCAAAACCAAGGAGGCATGCCGGTCATATTGACACTTCCTAAGAAGAAGCTTCACTTCAGAGATCTCTCCTGGATCTCCTCCATACAAGACAAGACAATCAAGCTTCCTCCAGAAATGCTGGTAGGCAATCTACAGGTGAAACTCGAAAAATTAGAATATCGTGCAAAAGTTCATTTATTTCAGTGCAGCAACTTAAAAGGTGAAACTAATATATGAGATAGACTCATTACATGCAAAGCAAGATAGTTCAAGCCGTGATTTGTCATCATTGTGATGATTATGGCTTACAGCTCATGAAAACCCCAAATCCACAATCTCAGAAAATGAGAATATTACATGCAATCAATAAAACAAGGATTGTACATAGAACAATATCGGACCTCTGAAAGGTAGAAGCATGCATATGTACTCAGTACTTGGTTTGGGCCCCTTTTGCAGCAATTACTGCCTCAATGCGGTGTGGCATGGAAGCTATCAGCCTGTGGCACTGCTGAGGTATTATGGAAGACCAGGATGCTTCAATAGCGGCCTTCAGCTCTTCTGCATTGTTCGGTCTCATGTCTCTCCTCTTTCCCTTGGCAATGCCCCATAGATTCTCTATGGGGTTCAGGTCAGGCGAGTTTGCTGGCCAGTCAAGCACAGTAATCCCACGGTCATTGAACCAGGTTTTGGTGCTTTTGGCAGTGTGGGCGGTGCCAAGTCCTGCTGGAAAATGAAGTCAGCATCCCCATAAAGCTCGTCTGCGAAAGGAAGCATGAAGTGCTCCAAAATCTCCTGGTAGACGGCTGCGTTGACCCTGAACTTAATGAAGCACAGTGGACCAACACCAGCAGATGACATGGCTCCCCAAATCAACACAGACTGTGGAAACTTCACACTGGGCTTCAAGCATCTTGCAGTGTGTGCCTCTCCATTCTTCCTCCATACTCGGGGTCCTTGGGCCTCTCCATTCTTCCTCCATACTCGGGGTCCTTGGGCCTCTCCATTCTTCCTCCATACTCGGGGTCCTTGGGCCTCTCCATTCTTCCTCCATATTCGGGGTCCTTGGGCCTCTCCATTCTTCCTCCATACTCGGGGTCCTTGGGCCTCTCCATTCTTCCTCCATACTCGGGTCTTTGGTTTCCAAATGAGATGCAAAAGTTGCTCTCATCAGAAAAGAGGACTTTGGACCACTGAGCAACATACCAGGTCTGTTTTCCTTTAGCCCAGGTAAGACGCTTCTGATGTTGTTTGTTGTTCAGGGGTGGCTTGACAAGAGGAATACGACATTTGAAGCCCATGTCCAGGATCCGTCTGTGTGTGGTGGTTCTTGATGCACTGACTCCAGCCTCAGTCCACTCCTTGTGAAAGTCCCCAACACTTTTGAATGGCCTTTTCCTGACAATCCTCTCCAGGCTGCGGTCATCCCTGCTGCTTGTGCACCTTTTTCTTCCACACTTTTCCCTTCCACATAACTTTCTATTAATGTGCTTTGATACAGCACTTTGGGAACATCCAACTTCTTTTGCAATTACCTTTTGAGGCTTTCCCTCCTTATGGAGGGTGTCAATGATGGTGTCAGGTCAGCAGTCTTTCCCATGATTGTGATTCCTACTGAACCAGACTGAGAGACCATTTAAAGGCTCAGGAACCCTTTGCAGGTGTTATGGCTTAATTAGCGGATTAGAGTGGGACACTTTGAGCCGAGAATATTCCACCTTTTTACAATATTCTCATTTTCTGAGATTGTGGATTTGGGGTTTTCATGAGCTGTAAGCCATAATCATCACAATGATGACAAATCACGGCTTGAACTATCTTGCTTTGCATGTAATGAGTCTATCTCATATATTAGTTTCACCTTTTAAGTTGCTGCACTGAAATAAATGAACTTTTGCACCATATTCTAATTTTTTGAGTTTCACCTGTACATACCAAGCTGCTTCTTCCTATTTATGGCCTTGAAAAGTCCAGTCGCCCTTTGTTTCACAAGCTCCCACCACTCTGACTTACTGCTGCAAAAGTCCAGAATAGAAACCTGTGTCTGAAAAAAATCCTCAAAGGATTATCTTACCTCTACATCTTCTCATGTATCCCATGTGTCTCATGTATCCCATGTGTCTCATGTATCTCATGTATCCCATTGTATCTCATTTATCCCATGTATCTTATGTATCCCATGTATCTCATGTATCTCATTTATCCCATGTGTCTCATGTATCCCATGTATGTCATGTATCTCATGTATGCCATGTATCTCATGTATCCCATGTATGCCATGTATCTCATGTATCCCATGTGTCTCGTGTATCCCATGTGTCTCATGTATCCCATGTGTCTCATGTATCCCATGTATCCCATGTGTCTCATGTATCCCATGTATCTCATGTATCCCATGAATCTCATGTATCCCATGAATCTCATGTATTTCATGTATCCCATGTATCTCGTATCTCATGTATCCCATGTATGCCATGTATCTCATGTATCCCATGTATGCCATGTATCTCATGTATCCCATGTGTCTCGTGTATCCCATGTGTCTCATGTATCCCATGTGTCTCATGTATCCCATGTGTCCCATGTGTCTCATGTATCCCATGTATCTCATGTATCCCATGAATCTCATGTATCCCATGAATCTCATGTATTTCATGTATCCCATGTATCTCGTATCTCATGTATCCCATGTATCTCATTTATCCCATGTGTCTCATGTATCCCATGTATGCCATGTGTCTCGTGTATGCCATGTGTCTCATGTATCCCATGTGTCTCATGTATCCCATGTGTCTCATGTATCCCATGTGTCCCATGTGTCTCATGTATCCCATGTATCTCATGTATCCCATGAATCTCATGTATCCCATGAATCTCATGTATTTCATGTATCCCATGAATCTCATGTATTTCATGTATCCCATGTATCTCGTATCTCATTTATCCCATGTGTCTCATGTATCCCATGTATGCCATGTGTCTCGTGTATCCCATGTGTCTCATGTATCCCATGTGTCTCATGTATCCCATGTGTCTCATGTATCCCATGTGTCTCATGTGTCTCATGTATCCCATGTATCTCATGTATCCCATGAATCTCATGTATCCCATGAATCTCATGTATTTCATGTATCCCATGTATCTCGTATCTCATGTATCCCATGTATCCCATGTTTCTGATGTATCCCATGTATCCCATGTATATCATGTATCCCATGTATCTCATGTATCCCATGTATCTCATGTATCCCATGTATCCCAAGTATCTTGTATCTCATGTATCCCATGTATCGAATGTATTTCATATCTCAAGTATCTCATTTATCCCATGTATCTCATTTATCCCATGTGTCTCATGTATCCCATGTATGTCATGTATCTCATCTATCCCATGTGTCTCATGTATCTCATGTATCCCATGTGTCTCATGTATCCCATGTATCTCATGTATCCCATGAATCTCATGTATTTCATGTATCCCATGTATCTCATGTATCCCATGAATCTCATGTATTTCATGTATCCCATGTATCTCGTATCTCATGTATCCCATGTATCCCATATTTCCCATGTATCCCATGTATATCATGTATCCCATGTATCTCATGTATCTCATGTATCCCATGTATCCCAAGTATCTCATGTACCCCATGTATCCCATGTATCCCATGTATCTCATGCATTTCATGTATCTCATGTATCCCATGTATCCCATATTTCCCATGTATCCCATGTATATCATGTATCCCATGTATCTCATGTATCTCATGTATCCCATGTATCCCAAGTATCTCATGTACCCCATGTACCCCATGTATCCCATGTATCTCATGCATTTCATGTATCCCATGTATCTCATGTATCCCATGTATTGAATGTATTTCATATCTCATGTATCCCATGTAGCTCATTTATCCCATGTATCTCATGTATCCCATGTAGCTCATGTATCCCATGTAGCTCATGTATCCCATGTAGCTGATGTATCCCATGTAGCTCATGTATCCCATGTATGCCATTTATCCCATGTATCTCATATATCCAATGTATCTCATGTATCTCATGTGTCCAATACAATGGATCCGATATATACAATGTATCCAGGGCAGAGTAGAAAAGCAGAAGCCGGGGAGAAAACAATACCACCTCCATCTCTCTATCCAGCAATGCTATCACAGCGGGAACACCGCTCCCCTACCTTGTAATCAGCACATTCCGGGACACCCAGCAATTCCTCATCTACTGGGGCAGCACAGTGGCTAAATGGTTAGCACTTTTGCCTGGCAGCACTAGCGTCATTGGTTCATATCCCAACCACGGCACCACCTGCCTGGAGTTTGCATGTTCTCCCTGTGCCTGCATGGGTTTCCTCCCACACTCCAAAGACATGCTGGTAGGTGAATTGTCTGCTGTCTAAATTGTCCCTAGTATGTGTATGTATGAATGTGAGTTAGGGACCTTAGATTGTACACCCCTTGAGGGTTAGGGACTGATGTGAATGTACAATATATATGTAAAGTGCTGCGTAAATTGATGGCAATTTATAAGTACCTGAAATATATACATTAACCGTTTCAATACCGGGCAATTTTCCCCCTTCCTGCCCAGGCCATTTTTCAGGTTTCAGCGCTCTCACACTTTGAATGACAATTGCGCGGTCATACAACATTGTACCCAAACTAAAATTTTATCATTTTCTTCACACAACTAGAGCTTTCTTTTGGTGGTATTTAATCACCGCTGGGGTTTTTATTTTTTGCTAAATTAACAAAAAAAGACCAAAAATGTTGAAAAAAAAAACACATTTTTCTTTGTTTCTGTTATAAAAGTTTACAAATAAATAATTGTTCTTCATAAATTTAGGCCGAGATGTATTCTGCTACATGTCTTTGGTGACAACCCAAATTAGGATGTATTATTTAGTCTGTAGGAAAGTTATAGAGTTCACAAACTATGGTATAGATCTGAATATTGATCAATCCTGAAGTACTGACGGCCAATCTAATTTCTTGAGGTCCAAGAATGTCAGAACAGTACAGATATCCCCAAATGACCCCTTTTTGCAGAGTAGACAGTCCGACGTACTTCATTAGAGGAATGGCGAGTTTTTTGAAGTTGTATTTTTTTGTCATAATTTTTCGGAAAATGAAAAAATTTAAAAAATTATTTTCACTATTTTTTTTTTTACATACTGTCACCAGTGCAGTACAGCGTCATCATATAACTGGCATGGCGGTGAACAGGGACACTGGTGACAGTATGAAAAAAAAAAATATATTTTTTTTTTTTTTTTTTTTTTATATTTAATTTTTTATTACATTTTTTTTTTTTTTTTTTAAGATTTTTTTTTCATATTTTACTATGACCAAAGTAGTACAATGTTACCATAGTAACATTGTACTACTTTGGGGAAGTGATCAGTATTTTATTTATTTTTTTTTTTTTACACAATTTGCTTATAGCAAGGAATTACTTTGCTATAAGCAAGCATTTACCTGAATGAAATCGATTCATTCAGCTTTTTTTTTTTTTTTTTTGTGCTTAGCTGTGATTTGGTCACAGCTAATCACATGACATGTGCATGTGATTAGCTGTGACCATTCACAGCTAGGCACTAGTATACAATGGATGTCATGAATGAAGCCATCCATTGTATACAACTGTCATGTGACCTGCTGTGATTGGTCACAGCAGGTCACATGGTACCGGCAACGGGAGACGGTACTCGGATCTGTCATCGGCCGTGTCCGAGGTACACGGCCGGTGGCAGATCGCACTGCTGCGCCGCTCTGCATTAGCACAAACGGCGCATGTGCGGGAGCACGCCAAATGGCGTGCACCCGAAGTGGAGAAGCACATCTGAAGCCGCCAAACGGCCATTGGCCGGGCGGCTAATGGTTAATCTACTGGATTGTCATGTAAAAACCTCAACCCAAAAGGAAAGCTCCGCTTGTAAGCCGTTTTGCCATAGTCTGTTATACTTTTCAAAAGCAGAGTATTTCAGGAGAGGAGAGGTATAGAGGAAGGAGCGGAGTCCTCCAGCAGTGCAGAGTATTTCAGGAGAGGAGAGGTATAGAGGAAGGAGCGGAGTCCTCCAGCAGTGCAGAGTATTTCAGGAGAGGAGAGTTATAGAGGAAGGAGCGGAGTCCTCCAGCAGTGCAGAGTATTTCAGGAGAGGAGAGGTATAGAGGAAGGAGTGGAGTCCTCCAGCAGTGCAGAGTATTTCAGGAGAGGAGAGTTATAGAGGAAGGAGCGGAGTCCTCCAGCAGTGCAGAGTATTTCAGGAGAGGAGAGTTATAGAGGAAGGAGCGGAGTCCTCCAGCAGCGCAGAGTATTTCAGGAGAGGAGAATTATAGAGGAAAGAGGGGAGTCCGCCAGCAGCGCAGAGTATTTCAGGAGAGGAGAGGTATAGAGGAAGGAGCAGAATCCACCAGCAGCGCAGAGTATTTCAGGAAAGGAGAGTTATAGAGGAAGGAGCGGAGTCCTCCAGCAGTGCAGAGTATTTCAGGAGAGGAGAGGTATAGAGGAAGGAGCGGAGTCCTCCAGCAGCGCAGAGTATTTCAGGAGAAGAGGTATAGAGGAAGGAGCGGAGTCCTCCAGCAGTGCAGAGTATTCAGGAGAGGAGAGGTATAGAGGAAGGAGCGGAGTCCTCCAGCAGTGCAGGGTATTCAGGAGAGGAGAGTTATAGAGGAAGGAGCGGAGTCCTCCAGCAGCGCAGAGTATTTCAGGAAAGGAGAGTTATAGAGGAAGGAGCGGAGTCCTCCAGCAGCGCAGAGTATTTCAGGAGAGGAGAATTATAGAGGAAAGAGGGGAGTCCGCCAGCAGCGCAGAGTATTTCAGGAGAGGAGAGGTATAGAGGAAGGAGCAGAGTCCTCCAGCAGCGCAGACTATTTCAGGAGAAGAGTTATAGAGGAAGGAGTGGAGTCCTCCAGCAGTGCAGAGTATTCAGGAGAGGAGAGGTATAGAGGAAGGAGCGGAGTCCTCCAGCAGTGCAGAGTATTTCAGGAGAGGAGAGGTATAGAGGAAGGAGCGGAGTCCTCCAGCAGTGCAGAGTATTTCAGGAGAGGAGAGGTATAGAGGAAGGAGCGGAGCCCTCCGGCAGCGCAGACTATTTCAGGAGAGGAGAGATATAGAGGAAGGAGCGGAGTCCTCCAGCAGTGCAGAGTATTTCAGGAGAGGAGAGGTATAGAGGAAGGAGCGGAGTCCTCCAGCAGTGCAGAGTATTTCAGGAGAGGAGAGGTATAGAGGAAGGAGCGGAGTCCTCCAGCAGCGCAGACTATTTCAGGAGAAGAGTTATAGAGGAAGGAGTGGAGTCCTCCAGCAGTGCAGGGTATTCAGGAGAGGAGAGGTATAGAGGAAGGAGCGGAGTCCTCCAGCAGTGCAGAGTATTTCAGGAAAGGAGAGTTATAGAGGAAGGAGCGGAGTCCTCCAGCAGTGCAGAGTATTTCAGGAGAGGAGAGGTATAGAGGAAGGAGCGGAGTCCTCCAGCAGTGCAGAGTATTTCAGGAGAGGAGAGGTATAGAGGAAGGAGCGGAGTCCTCCAGCAGTGCAGAGTATTTCAGGAGAGGAGAGGTATAGAGGAAGGAGCGGAGTCCTCCAGCAGCGCAGACTATTTCAGGAGAAGAGTTATAGAGGAAGGAGTGGAGTCCTCCAGCAGTGCAGGGTATTCAGGAGAGGAGAGGTATAGAGGAAGGAGCGGAGTCCTCCAGCAGTGCAGAGTATTTCAGGAAAGGAGAGTTATAGAGGAAGGAGCGGAGTCCTCCAGCAGTGCAGAGTATTTCAGGAGAGGAGAGGTATAGAGGAAGGAGCGGAGTCCTCCAGCAGTGCAGAGTATTTCAGGAGAGGAGAGGTATAGAGGAAGGAGCGGAGTCCTCCAGCAGTGCAGAGTATTTCAGGAGAGGAGAGGTATAGAGGAAGGAGCGGAGTCCTCCAGCAGTGCAGAGTATTTCAGGAGAGGAGAGGTATAGAGGAAGGAGCGGAGTCCTCCAGCAGCGCAGACTATTTCAGGAGAAGAGTTATAGAGGAAGGAGTGGAGTCCTCCAGCAGTGCAGGGTATTCAGGAGAGGAGAGGTATAGAGGAAGGAGCGGAGTCCTCCAGCAGTGCAGAGTATTTCAGGAGAGGAGAGGTATAGAGGAAGGAGCGGAGTCCTCCAGCAGTGCAGAGTATTTCAGGAGAGGAGAGGTATAGAGGAAGGAGCGGAGTCCTCCAGCAGTGCAGGGTATTCAGGAGAGGAGAGGTATAGAGGAAGGAGCGGAGCCCTCCGGCAGCGCAGACTATTTCAGGAGAGGAGAGATATAGAGGAAGGAGCGGAGTCCTCCAGCAGTGCAGAGTATTTCAGGAGAGGAGAGGTATAGAGGAAGGAGCGGAGTCCTCCAGCAGTGCAGAGTATTTCAGGAGAGGAGAGGTATAGAGGAAGGAGCGGAGTCCTCCAGCAGCGCAGACTATTTCAGGAGAAGAGTTATAGAGGAAGGAGTGGAGTCCTCCAGCAGTGCAGGGTATTCAGGAGAGGAGAGGTATAGAGGAAGGAGCGGAGTCCTCCAGCAGTGCAGAGTATTTCAGGAAAGGAGAGTTATAGAGGAAGGAGCGGAGTCCTCCAGCAGTGCAGAGTATTTCAGGAGAGGAGAGGTATAGAGGAAGGAGCGGAGTCCTCCAGCAGTGCAGAGTATTTCAGGAGAGGAGAGGTATAGAGGAAGGAGCGGAGTCCTCCAGCAGTGCAGAGTATTTCAGGAGAGGAGAGGTATAGAGGAAGGAGCGGAGTCCTCCAGCAGTGCAGAGTATTTCAGGAGAGGAGAGGTATAGAGGAAGGAGCGGAGTCCTCCAGCAGTGCAGGGTATTCAGGAGAGGAGAGGTATAGAGGAAGGAGCGGAGCCCTCCGGCAGCGCAGACTATTTCAGGAGAGGAGAGATATAGAGGAAGGAGCGGAGTCCTCCAGCAGTGCAGGGTATTCAGGAGAGGAGAGGTATAGAGGAAGGAGCGGAGCCCTCCAGCAGTGCAGAGTATTTCAGGAGAGGAGAGTCAGTATAAATTTGGTGTACTCCTTTCAACATTAACTTTCCCTGATAGCAGAAGAACATTTCGGCCTCTTACCTTCCTCTTGTGTCGGTGGATGTCTCCGATGGAGTTGGCGAGACTGTTGGGCCCCAATAACATCCGGGTGCTGCGGGGCCACTCGGCGCTGACCAGGTGGTGTTCCCCCATCAGGATCTTCCGGACGTTGTCAGCCCCCGTTACCCTAATCAGGGGGCGACCCAGCAAGTGTGTCTTGAAGACGTTTCCATATTTCTCTCTCCGAGAAGACTGGAAATTGGAGCCCTGCCAAAAAAGAAGAGGAATCACTCAGCGGAAAAGCGAGAGAAGGAAGACCAGGGAAAAACTGATTGGAGGAGAATCAGCACTGATCCCATTACCCAGCATGCACTTGGTCTGCACTCAGGTAGCCACTGAGCCCTGGGCTGCCAAAACAGTCAATTGTTCCTGAAAGCCACTAACTTCATTCTTTGCTGTATGTTGTGTATTAATCCTCTCTATCACCTATAATAGTCTTCGATTTTTAATGTTTTTATCCGAGAAATTCTTTAAAGCCGAATTCCGAGCCACCAGCCTAATACGACGTCTTACTTGTCAAAGCGGTTCAAATTCTGTTCAGCTGTTCTTATGATCCAGGCACCCCTGCCAGACAGTAAAGTGAGGTCATTGACTTTTAGTTGTACCCACTGGGGAAGTCTTCATTTGTATAGAGGTCCATACATCAGATAAAAAGAGGGGCTACTGGGGAGAAAAAGGGGGAAGGAAGGATTTGGTTCCAAATGAGGGACAGTTGAGAGATATGGGCAATGTGGTCTGTTTTGTATTGACCTGCATTGAGTTATCACCTTTTGTAGTATGCTGACATCTAGTGGCAGTGTTGGGACACTACGACTTGTTTACTATTATGATTTTGGTCTCTTCCACAGTCCTCCCTCCTGTTTAAAGTGTTACTAAACCCAGGACCCTGCATTCACTATATCCGGTCTCCCCGGACACTGCATTCACTATATCCGGTCTCCCCGGATCCTGAATTTACTATATCTGGTCTCCCCGTCCCCTGTATTCACTATATCTGGTCTCCTCGGACCCTACATTCCCTATATCTGGTCTCCCAGGACCCTGCATTCACTATATCTGCTCTCCCCGGACCCTGCATTCACTATATCCGGTCTCCCCAGACCCTGCATTCACTATATCTGGTCTCCCCGGACCCTGCATTCACTATATCTGCTCTCCCCGGACCCTGCATTCACTATATCTCGTCTCCCTGGACCCTGCATTCACTTTATCTGCTCTCCCCGGACCCTGCATTCACTATATCTGCTCTCCCCGGACCCTGCATTCACTATATCTGCTCTCCCCGGACCCTGCATTCACTATATCCGGTCTCCCCAGACCCTGCATTCACTATATCTGGTCTCCCGGACCCTGCATTCACTAAATCCGCTCTCCCCGAACCCTGCATTCACTATATCTGGTCTCCCAGGACCCTGCATTCACTAAATCCGCTCTCCCAGGACCCTGCATTCACTATATCCGCTCTCGCCGGTCCCTGCAATCACTATATCTGGTCTCCCCAGACCCTGCATTCACTATATCTGCTCTCCCAGGACCCTGCATTCACTATATCCGGTCTCCCCGGACCCTGCATTCACTATATCCGGTCTCCCCGGACCCTGCATTCACTATATCTGGTCTCCCCGGACCCTGCATTCACTATATCTGGTCTCCCTGGACCCTGCATTCACTATATCCGGTCTCCCCGGACCCTGCATTCACTATATCCGCTCTCCCCGGACCCTGCATTCACTATATCTGGTCTCCCAGGACCCCGCATTCACTATATCTGGTCTCCCCCCAAACCCTGCATTCACTATATCTGCTCTCCCTGGACCCTGCATTCACTATATCCCCTCTCTCAGGACCCTGCATTCACTATATCTGGTCTCCCCGGACCCTACATTCCCTATATCCGGTCTCCTCGGACCCTGCATTCATTATATCCGCTCTCCCCGGACCCTGCATTCACTATATCCGGTCTCCCCGGACCCTGCATTCACTATATCTGGTCTCCCCGGACCCTACATTCCCTATATCTGGTCTCCCTGGATCCTGCATTCACTATATCCGGTCTCCCCGGACCCTGCATTCACTATATCTGGTCTCCCCGGACCCTGCATTCACTATATCCGGTCTCCCCGGACCCTGCATTCACTATATCCGGTCTCCCCAGACCCTGCATTCACTATATCTGTGTTGGGCCACTACAACTTTTTTTAATATTATGATTTTGGTCTCTTCCTTTGTCCTCCCCTCCTGTTTAAGGTTAGTTAGCCATAGCTAGACTTTCCCCACTTCTTCTATGTCCATTCAGTGTTAGTATCTCACAGAGACAGGGCCCAGGTAATTCGTAGTCTTCATACATGGATTGAAATTTGTCTGGTTCAGCGGGGATTGGCTGAATTTGGATCCATGTATGTGCAGGCTGGTTGTACACATGTCTGTCTACCAATCAACATGTGTACAACGAGCCTGAATGATCAGTGTACAGTAGCACAATGGAAGGATTCCCCCATCCACATCGAATGTGGGGATGGGGGAATTGGCTCTTTTTTTTTTTTTTTTCGTTCAACCCGCTGGCAGTGGTTAAAGAAAAAAAAAAACATTGAATTGTGTATGGCTTGCCTTAGACTTCAGAAGACTGAAGAAACATCCTCTGTACTGCAACTTGAGAAGTAAAATCACGTTGGATTTAAATTCTGCATCCTATTGAAGGGTTAAGCTGCCTGTGGATGCCGCCAAGTCAGCAGGTGGCCATGTTGTCCAGACAGACTGGGTCAAAGGAGGCGTGTCAATGCATAAAGAGTCATTTGAAACAAGTCCTGAATTCCCCCTTGAAGAATGGGAACACCCACATTTTGCAACATGCCACGTAATCTTACTTGATGGAGAAACGGAAAAAAAAAGCTGATGACATCTAGCAACTGGGTCACTACAACTTGTTCATTAATATGATTTTGGTCTCTTCCTCTGTCCTCCCTCCTGTTTAAAGTGTTACTAAACCCAGGACCCTGCATTCACTACATATGCTCTCCCCGGACCCTGCATTCATTATATCTAGTCTCCCCGGGCCCTGCATTCATTATATCTGGTCTCCCCGGACCCTGCATTCAGTATATCTGGTCTCCCCGGACCCTGCATTCACTATATCCGCTCTTCCCGGACCCTGCATTCACTATATCTGGTCTCCCTGGACCCTGCATTCACTATATCCGCTCTCCCCGGACCCTGCATTCACTATATCCGGTCTCCCCGGACCCTGTATTCACTATATCCGCTCTCCCTGGACCCTGCATTCACTATATCTTGTCTCCCCAGACCCTGCATTCACTATATCTGGTCTCCCCAGACCCTGCATTCACTATATCCGGTCTCCCCGGACCCTGCATTCACTATATCCGGTCTTCCCAGACCCTGCATTCACTATATCCGCTCTCCCCGGACCCTGCATTCACTATATCTGGTCTCCCAGGACCCTGCATTCACTATATCTGGTCTCCCCCCGAACCCTGCATTCACTATATCCGCTCTCCCCGGACCCTGCATTCACTATATCTGGTCTCCCAGGACCCTGCATTCACTATATCTGGTCTCCCAGGACCCCGCATTCACTATATCCGGTCTCCCCGGACTCTGCATTCACTATATCTGGTCTCCCCGGACACTGCATTCACTATATCTGGTCTCCCAGGACCCTGCATTCACTATATCTGATCTCCTTGGACCCTGCATTCACTATATCTGGTCTCCCCGGACCCTGCATTCACTATATCTGGTCTCCCAGGACCCCGCATTCACTATATCCGGTCTCCCCGGACTCTGCATTCACTATATCTGGTCTCCCCGGACACTGCATTCACTATATCTGGTCTCCCAGGACCCTGCATTCACTATATCTGATCTCCTTGGACCCTGCATTCACTATATCCGCTCTCCCCGGACCCTGCATTCACTATATCTGGTCTCCCCGGACCCTGCATTCACTATATCTGGTCTCCCCGGACCCTGCATTCACTATATCTGGTCTCCCCGGACCCTGCATTCACTATATCTGGTCTCCCAGGTCCCTGCATTCACTATATCCGGTCTCCCCGGACCCCGCATTCACTATATCCGGTCTCCCCGGACCCTGCATTCACTATATCCACTCTCCCCAGACCCTGCATTCACTATATCTGGTCTCCCCGGACCCTGCATTCACTATATCACTTCCTCTGTTGTCCTCTCCTATTTAAAACTACCAGACAGTAAAGTTAGGTCAGTGAATGTTACTTTTATCCACTGGGGAAGTCTTCATTTATATACAAAAAGACAAAAAGAGGGGCTACTGAGGAGAAAAGGGGGAAGAAAGGATTTAGTTCCAATATGGGCAACATGTTCTGCCCCAGTTTCATGTGTTTATCTGTTTTCTATTGAACTGCATAAAGTTATCATTTTGTTGTAGTATGCTGACATCTAGCGTCAGTGTTTGGCCACTACAACTTGTTTACTGATATGATTTTGGTCTCTTCCTCTGTCGTCCCCTCCTATTTAAAACTAGCTGTGTAAAGTGGCATATGAAACCAAATGCAATATTTAAGTCCAGGATCCCCCCTTGGAAAAATGGGAACATGCAAAATGCCATGGAATCCTGATGGGGAAACCAAAAAAAAAAAAAAGTGATGTGACCACAAGAGTCCAGCTGAAAAGCAGCGAATGTTCATTTAGCAACATAAACCCATGAATGTGATAGTTACACAGTCTATTTACCGATGTGGATCTCTCCACCAGTGGGACAATTATGGAGGAGCGAGGGACGGGGGGGGATTTAGGGGCCAGAACGGGGACAAAGGTCCAGGGGAAGGACAGGGGGGAGCTGTGTTACCCTATACACAGTCCCCTCCACCCTCACCTCTCCTGCTCCGCAGAACACACAAGCCGCCACTTCTTGCTGGGAATCTGCATTAAACATCACGACAGCGAGGAGCGCAGCACAAGGACTTATTGTATGCCCGGCCGCTGCAGCGTGTATAATTTGTGAGGCCCCCCCGGCCCTGGACAAGCCAAAACTCTCAGATGTAAATAAGATTAACAAGCGCAAATATGATTTTATGCTGAACGTTCAATGATTTCCATACAGCTCCCCAACCCCCCCAGGGACCGCGGCCTTTTTAAAGGACAAAAAAACACTCTTAGGTGTCTCCAGTCCGTTCTGAAGGAGGGTTGGTGTCCACGCTGTAGAGTCCCTCGCTGCAGAGATCTATGAACAAGGGCGTGATAGTTCTGGGGTGGCCTTTGGGGGGAGCTGTAGAGCCGTCTGATGGCTCCGCAGACTCGCCCTGGGGTCACCAAGTCAGGGTTTTAGTAACACAGGAGACATGAGGATGATATCATGTTCAGGTTAATCACTAGCCTACCGGGCACTTCTACCCCCTTCCTGCCTACAGGGCACTTCTACCCCCTTCCTGCCTACAGGGCACTTCTACCCCCTTTCTGCCTACAGGGCACTTCTACCCCCTTCCTGCCTACAGGGCACTTCTACCCCCTTTCTGCCTACAGGGCACTTCTACCCCCTTCCTGCCTACAGGGCACTTCTACCCCCTTCCTGCCTACAGGGCACTTCTACCCCCTTCCTGCTCCCCGGGCACTTCTACCCCCTTCCTGCCTACAGGGCACTTCTACCCCCTTCCTGCCCACCGGGCACTTCTACCCCCTTCCTGCCTACAGGGCACTTCTACCCCCTTCCTGCCTACAGGGCACTTCTACCCCCTTCCTGCCCACCGGGCACTTCTACCCCCTTCCTGCCTACAGGGCACTTCTACCCCCTTCCTGCCCCCCGGGCACTTCTACCCCCTTCCTGCTCCCCAGGCACTTCTACCCCCTTCCTGCCTACAGGGCACTTCTACCCCCTTCCTGCTCCCCGGGCACTTCTACCCCCTTCCTGCCTACCGGGCACTTCTACCCCCTTCCTGCCTACCGGGCACTTCTACCCCCTTCCTGCCCAGGCATATTTTCAGCTTTCAGCGCTGTCTCACTTTGAATGACAATTGCGCGGTCATGCAACACAGTACCCAGATGACATTTTTTTTCTTTTTTTCACACAAATAGAGATTTCTTTCTGTGGTATTTACTCTCCGCGGGGGTTTTATTTGTTGCACTATAAACAAAAAAAAAAGAGCAAAAAATTTGAAAAATGTGAGCTCTATGTATATTCATTCACATGTAAGTGCATATTCTGCGATGTAATACATTGCTAAGGATTCATGACTATAGAGATCTTTTCCTTAATGTGCTGATGTGATTGCAGCCCAGGGGCGGACTGACAACTCATGGGGCCCCCGGGCAATAGGGGATCATGGGACCCCTGTGTCCTTGCCCAAACTCAAAAAAGCCTATGAAAAAGGTACCAGGGGCATCTCATGGGGCCCCCTACTGACCCCGGGCCCTCAGGCAGTGTCCGAGTTTCCAAATGGTCACTCCGCCCCTGATTGCAGCTTGCTGTGTGGACTCCTCGGCTGATACCGGACTGATCATTTCAGAGGTCCGATTTCCCATGGTCTAATTTATCAGGCAGCACAGTGACTAAATGGTCAGCACTTCTGCCTGGCAGCACTAAGGTCCTTGGTTCAAATCCCAACCACAGCAGCACCTGCCTGGAGTTTGAATGTTCTCCCTGTGCCTGCGTGGGTTTCCTTCTGGTACTTTGGTTTCCTCCCACACTCGAAAGACATGCTGGTAGGTGAATTGAGACTCTATTGTGTACCTGCATCCCCCTTCTACTCTACCATGCAGCCAAACAAGGATTTAGAGCAACCTTTTTTACCCTCGAGCAGGGGTGGGCAACTGCGGCCCTCCAGCTGTTGGTGAACTACAAGTCCCATCATGCCTCTGCTTTTGGGAGTCATGCTTGTAACTGTCAGTTTTGCAATGCCTCATGGGACTTGTAATCCTACAACAGCTGGAGGGCCACAGTTGCCCACCCCTGCCCTAGAGGAACCCTTAAAATAATTTTTTCAGGAAACCCCTGCTAAAGCACAGTGGCTAAAAGGTCAGCACTTCCGACTAGCAGCACTAGGGTCATTGGCTCAAATCCCAATCAAGACACCACCTGCATGGAGTTTGCATGTTCTCCCTGTGCCTGCGTGGGTTTCCTCTGGGTACTCCGGTTTCCTCCCACACTCCAAAGACATGCTGGTAGGGTAATTGGATCCTGTCTAAATTGTCCCTAGTATGTGTATGTATGAATGTGAGTTAGGGACCTTAGATTGTGCGCCCCTTGAGGGTTAGGGACTGATGTGAATGTACAATATATATGTAAAGTGCTGTGTAAATTGATGGCGCTATATAAGTACCTGAAATAAATAAATCTTCACCAGACGCCAGTATCAATGCATTGGGATGGCCAGAGGAATAAGAGGGCCTTGCTGGTGGGGCCAAACCATCTGGTAAGGGACCCGTTTGCTCACTGGCAGGGGCGTATTTTCCACAAGGCAAACAAGGCATTTGCCTAGGGCAGCATTTTTTTGGGGGGGGCAGCGCTGCCCCCTGAAAGAAGGAAAGGGGATCTGAGAGAGGCTGCGGGCTGCTTGATGGTGTATACAGAGCCCAACTCTCGTTCCCGGGGATGTCCAGAGCTGTGAAGGTGAGTGTCTTCTCTCTCGCCGAGGTGGTGGGGGGGTTGCCAGTGTATGGGGGGCGGTGGCAGTGGAAGGCTCTCTCGGGTGGGGGCTGGGGTGTTGGTCAATGTCAGGCTCTCTTCGTTGGGGAGGGGGTGTTGTTCAGTGTCAGGGTCTCTCCGTGGGGGGATTTTTGTGTTGCCTAGGGCAGCACGAAACCTAAATACACCCCTGCTCATTGGTACGGTGAAGATCCACCGAAGTAGCTGCTAAGAGGCGGTGGTAGATCAGCACTGACGTTTGCAATAATTTTGGGGGGGAATTGACAACTTTGGTTCATTGCAAAGGCCATTTTTATGGTGATTGAAGTGGAAGTGGCGGTGAAGGGGTTGCATCAAATCTGCTACCTTTCACATCTAGGAACTTTTAGTTATAATTTTGCACTTTATGCTATATATTATACGGGACAGAGTTGTGTTTGTTATTGTTGCACATTTATATAGAGGTTAAGTAGCTGTGAACAGGTTGGAGGAAACTTGCTATATATGATTTTGTATATGATACAATGTGCTGAATTTCATTGACATATGTGGCCAAATATTGGTGGAGTTAGCGCATCTACATTTTCGATCTGTTGTGGATTGCGGCTTTCTCATTTATTTCATTCCATTTATTTTGGTCACTTTGTTTTCAACTTATTCATTTAAATACATATTTTTCAGTAAGCACAGCAGTCGTTTATCTATAGGAATTGCATAGAGAAGCACAGAGACCCAGTGATGACACCTCTGGGTCTGACACTAGGAATGTCATGAAAATGGATAGATTTTCTTTAACCTCTTGGCGCCGGCCGAACGCAAATGTGTCTGGACGTCTGGGCCTAGACACCGAGCGGCCGCACATTTGTGTTCTATTAAAAAAGAACATATGTGCTGAGAGCGCGCACCCTGCACACTCCCAGCCAGGGGCGGACTGACAACTCATGGGGCCCCCGGGCAATAGGGGATCATGGGGCCCCTGTGTCCTTGTCCAAACTCAAAAAAGCCTATGAAAAAGGTACCAGGGGCATCTCATGGGGCCCCCTACTGACCCCGGGCCCTCGCGCAGTGCCCGAGTTTCCAAATGGTCAGTCCGCCCCTGCTCCCAGCACACATGTCCGGTACTCATAGAAAGGTCCCGATCTCCTCTTTCGATCGGGACCTTTCCCGATCATGTGACCGCCGTGGTGGCGTGTCACGGTGGTCACATGACCCTAAACCCCGCCCCCGCCTCCCAGCTTCTGAAACCCTTAAAGGGCCGGGTGGCGCCGGCGTGAAGGGGTTAATAATTTCATTAACATGTTGATGAGGAGGGAAAGAAGGAACCAGGAAAGGCAAAAAGTAAGAAGAAAAAATGTCCGGTTTTGGGGCTCATTCACACCAGACGCAGTGGGATGCAATTTGGACTGCAGTCCAACTGCAGAGACAGTCCAAAATCCAGGTCATCCTATGGGCATGGTGCACACTCAGGGGTGGACTGACAGCTCATGGGGCCCCCGGGCAATAGGGCATCATGGGGCCCCTGTGTCCTTGCCCAAACTCAAAAAAGCCTATGAAAAAGGTACCAGGGGCATCTATGACCCCGGGCCCTCGGGCAGTGCCCGAGTTTCCAAATGGTCAGTCCGCCCCTGTGCACACTGTTACAGTGCAATGAAAAAAAGTACAGCAAGCCGCATTTTTCTGCACTGCAAATACATGGAAACGCACAAAAAATGTATTGCAAAAGGAGAAAGAAGACAAAAGTGACCTCAAAGCAAATGCAAGCTTAGGAAAAAATACACCACAAATGCATGCAAATGTCCATAAAAACACGTGGAGGCCCGGTTCACACTAGTGCGGGTTGTGCGGCCCGTGTTTGCGTGGGCACAGCAGCCCAATCATTTGAATGGGCTGCTGTGCCCACAGTGCAAGCATCCGTGGTTCCCGCACCCGCGTTCATCCCGCAATTGCGCTGCGAGATGAGATGCAGAATGGCAAACACCCCCCTCCCCACTCATCTCACAAGATGCGGCTGCAGGTAATTGCGGGAGCAGGAATAGCGTCAATCCCACACCCACAACCAGCCCGCAAAGTGCAGTCTAGTGTGAACCTAGCCTAAAGGTAGGTTCACACATATGCAGGTTGCGTTTGAGCCATTTCTGCATTGCGTTTTTGCACTTTTGCATTTTTGATGCGCTTTTGCCGATTTTTTGATGCGTTTTGTGGTTTTTTTTTCTTGTTGCTAGGCAGATTTAAAAAAAACGCATCTAAAACGCAATACATGCTTTTCTGCAGCGTTTCCACTGAAGTCTACAGAACCAAAAACGCAATATTTTGCGTTCAAAAAAGTCCCTGACCCTTTCCAAAAGACGCACCAGGTGAAAACACTCAGATGCGAACATGTCCCATAGGACATATTGAATGGACTGTACTGCGTTTCTGCAAAAAAAAAAGGAAAAACGTCATCGCGCATGTAAAAAAGCAGTCTCTGGTGGGAATGAGTTCTGAGACAAAACTAACAGATCTTGTAATTAATGTACAGCGCTGAGCGAACTATTGGCGCTTTATAAATACTGTATAATAATAATAATAATTGGTCAGCAGATGAGTCTAACGCTTTAGAAGACATCTCTGGGCTGGAGAATACAATCAAACATCAGGCTTCTATGCTTTTTATAGTACACTGCAGAGAGATTCAGCTGGGTTTTCACACTGCTTCCAAGCAGCACTGTGCCATCTGATATTATTATTATTATTATTATTATTCAGGATTTATTATTATTATTATTATAATTATTATTATTATACAGG
Organism: Staurois parvus; assembly: GCF_062004578.1. NCBI lineage: Eukaryota > Metazoa > Chordata > Amphibia > Anura > Ranidae > Staurois > Staurois parvus. Next base: position 2,146,207 of record NW_028318303.1, read on the forward strand.
ATTTATTATTATTATTATTATTCAGGATTTATTATTATTATACAGGATTTATTATTATTATTATTATTCAGGATTTATTATTATTATTATTATTATTATTATACAGGATTTATTATTATTATTATTATTCAGGATTTTTTATTATTATTATTCAGGATTTATTATTATTATTATTATTCAGGATTTTTTATTATTATTATACAGGATTTATTATTATTATTATTATTATAATACAGGATTTACATTATTATTATTATTATTATTATTATACAGGATTTATTATTATTATTATTATACAGGATTTATATAGCACCAACAGTTTGCTCAGCACTTTACAATATAACGGGAGATAATACAGCAACAATACAGTTCAATACAAGAGGGATAGGAGGGCCTGATCCTGGGAGCTTACAATCTAGGAGGGAGGGGCTAGTGGTACAAAAGGTAGTAACTGTGGGGGATGGGCTGAGTGGGGATGGGTCAATACAGAAGCGTCTTCCCCTCGAAAGGAATTGGCACAAGAGTCCCCCACTGCCCCTTTTGGAAGATGTGCCTTTTGTTCTAATGGCAACTGTCCACTTTGCGTCCCAATGAGAATGAGCCCCGCAGCAAAAACCATCAGCCATAAAGCAAGACAACCGACCCAAACATTAAAAAAACCCTTTTATCTGGAGTTGCACTTTCAATAAAAGCCATAAACCAATCATCTCCAGAAGGGTGCTCCTGTGTGCGCTCCTCACCGTACGGCGAGAATATGGACATAGTTAATTGTAGAATAAAACTGAAATGGAGTGGGATTTCGGCAGCCTGAGTAGGATTCCTGCAGAGATGAAGTGTTTCATTAGTGTCATAATATTTTTAGGAGAGGGATGACATCCCTGCTAATAACGGAGAGTTGGCAGAGCCGCCGGCACCCAGCAATGGCCCCATGCAATCTGCCAACTGGCCCCCCGGCAGATACAGGCAGGTCGGTGTTAGGTCTGGGGAGGCTTGGCCGCGTAGGGGACTCTGAGAAAGAGAAGTGTCTGGCTCTGCAGACTGGCAGGCGGAATAGTGAAAGGTGCATTGTTTGGGGTGGGGTGGGGGGGTCACAGACGGAGCTACAGTCAGGGTGTGAAAGGTCACAGAGGAGCAATCGGCGTGATTACAAGTTTTCCCTATGAAGAGTAGGCTGAATGTCCTGGGAACTCCGCCGCTGTCTGCCGCTTCGTACAGGCTCGTGTAGGGCCAGGCCAGACTTAAAGGGCATTGTGAGACGTGAAAACCTGAAATGATGGAATTTGTTCCTTTTGCGGCTCGGGCTGCAGAGGCCCGACCCAGCACATGCCATTCACTGTGTCATTAAACACACAAACACGCCAAGACGGAGTAAAAACATCAGTTCAACCAGATTTGCGCAAGGTACCTTAACCACCCCATCCCCCCCCCCCCCCCCCGTAAAAATGCCAAACTATAACATATGAATGTACAAAAAAAAAAAGTTATCTTTTTTTTCACTATTTCCCAACTCTGATGTTTGAAAATTTCAATGCAGCAATTTGGAGATTGGATAAAAAGTTTGGCGCAATATAAAGACTTTTAGGCGTTTTGCTTATTGGCAACGCACCGCCAGGTCCAGTCAATCTGCCACAGCTCAAGGAATCCCCAGCAACTTCTGGAGGAACCTTAGAGTTCCACAGAATTCTGATTGTCTCTTCGTGGCGATCTTTCTCAACAATTTTACCCGAGAGGAACCCTTGAGATAATTTCTAGGTCTTGGGGAACTCCTGCTTAAAATAATGGATTGGGGTCAGTGGGAAGAATGCCGTTTCGTTGTTGGCCAGTGTGGTGATTGAAACCCCTACAGACAGCTAAAAAGATAATTGTTGTCATGCCACTGGCTCTGCCAGTTGGCACTGGGTGTGGAATTATGCATGTAGTATCGAATGGGAGGTCAATCTGCCACAGAGTAACCTCTGGAGGAGCCTTGAGGTTCCATGGAATTCTGATTGTCCCTCCATGGCGGTCTTTCTCAACATTTTACCCCAGAGGAACCCTTGAGGTAATTTTTAGGTCTTGGGGAACCCCTGCTAAAAGTAATGAATTGGGGTCAGTGGGAAGAATGTTTGTTTCTTTGTTGGCCAGTGGGGAGATAGAAACTCTTACAGACAACTAAAAAAGATCATTGGTGTCATGCCACTGGCTCTGCCAGTTGACAATGGAATTGTGCGAGCAGCTTCCAATGGGAGGTCAATCTGCCACAGCTCAAGGAACTCCCAGCGACCTCTGAAGGAGCCTTAAGATTCCATGGAACTCTGGCTGTCTCTCCATGGTGGTGTTTCTCAACATCTTACCCCAGAGGAACCCTTGAGATCATTTTTAGGTCTTGGGTAACCCCTGCTAAAAATTGGTGTCAGTGGAAAGAATGCCTGCTACATTGTTGGCCAGCGGGAAGAACTAAACCCTTGCAGACATCTTAAAAAGATCAATGGTGTCATGCCACTGACTCTGCCAGTTGGCACTGGACCTGGAGTTATGAAAGCAGCACTGAATGGGCAGTCAATCTACTACAGCTCAAGAAACTCTCAGCAACCTCTGGAGGAACCCTTGAATTAACTTTTCAATCTCAGGGAACATTAATGTGATGATCAATGGGAAGAATGCTCCTTGCACTCATAGACAATGGAAATAACTATTGGTGTCAGTGAGAACTTGGAGGCAGAAATTGCTCACTGTTCAAGGAACCCCTATAAACCTCTTGAGGAACCCTAGGTTTGCTGTATAGTGTAAGCCACTGTTTCTCACAGAGTCCCGTGAGCACATGATCAAGTTTGCCTTGGATCAGAAATGGACTCTGCGATCAAAGGAAGAACTCTGGGGGTTCCTTGAGCTATGGCTTCCAAAGGACCCCCAGCAAACTCTGGAGGGAACCTAGGATTCCATGGAACTCTGGTTGAGGTTTCCCAGGTGCTTTCTAAGGCAAGCTTTGAGTTTTTTTCAGGGCACTCCTCTTCCCTCCTTGTCCATCCAACAATGCAGCTAGAAAGTAGAATGCTGCCTTCACAGATGTTACTTTTTCTGTCTCCAAGAACTTGCCCAAGACAAGCAACTCACAAGGAGCTCAGGGGGAGTGAGCGTATTACCAGAAATGTTCCAAGCAAGTGTTCGGGTAGGAGAAAGGTGCCTTCTCTCAAAGCAGTTGTCTCCTTTCTAGCTGCATTGTTGGAAAGCCATGGAGGAAGGAGGAATAGGTGGAGGAATGTCTTAGACAGTACATAGGAAGAGGGGACAAAGTACTAAGCACCTAGTTCCAAAACCCTTTGAATCACCAACTCGGAACAATAAAGCAGTATAAAAAAGAAGCCTCCCTTCCAATTTTTTAAATGCGTTCTGTTCCCCAGGGGATAAAGTACATGTAGTACTTTGTCCCATAATCCTATGTACTGTCTAAGGCAGCCTTTTTCAACCAGGGTGCCCAGGCACACTGGGGTGCCTTGAGGTTTCCTCAGGGGTGCCTTGGAAAAATGTCTACAAATTGCCCAAAACTTGTCTACAAGCCAGCGGGTGGAACAAACCTGCCTTTTTCGTTACACAAAGCCACAGGTTTTCATTGTGCGCCATTACCACCTTCTAGCCGCTAACGTCCTGACAACCAATCACATCATCAGTTGATAAGGAGGATGTCAGCTGACTGCACAACATCCTAGTTTGACCCTCCCCTGCCCCCTCCATCAGTGCTGGGGTCACATTAGCTCAGTGATGGAGAAAAACTGAGGAAGAAGAGAAACATGGGAATACTAGTCAGTACCAGTGTGCAAAAGTGTATTTGCTTTGGAAGAATAAATCCCCTCTAATGTTGGGTGTCCTACATGTGTGGATGTTGCTGCATTATATACAGCTATTAGAATAATTTTTCACATTTTAGAATGGGGTGCCTCAAGACTGTCCATAATTTTAAAGGGTGCCTCAGGACTGTCCATAAATTTAAAGGGTGCCTCAGGACTCTCCATAGTTTTAAAGGGTTCCTCGGGATTGTCCATAATTTTAAAGGGTGCCTCGGGGCTGTCCATAATTTTAAAGGGTGCCTCGGGACTGTCCATAATTTTAAAGGGTGCCTCGGGGCTGTCCATAATTTTAAAGGGTGCCTCGGGACTGTCCATAATTTTAAAGGGTGCCTCGGGACTGTCCATCATTTTAAAGGGTGCCTTGACTGAAAAAAGGTTGAGAAACATTGGTCTTAGGCTAGCTGTGAGGTTAAACAAGGCACCCCTCCTTCCTTTCACAGCGGTCCGACAACGCAGTTAACAAAGAGAAGGCTGCTTAGTCAGATGTCACCTTTTCCTGTCTTCAAGCACTTGCATGCAACAAGCATCTAATGAGGAATTTATGGGGAGAAGGGGCTTGTCATGAGAAGCATTCAAGTATGGAGAGAAGGAGAAAAGTGCCTTCTGTCAAAGCAGCCATCACCTTGCTAGCCGTGTTGTCGGACAGCCATGGAGGGAGGGCAGGTGCCCTCTCTGACCTCACAGCTAGCATTAGACAGCACATAGGAAGACGGAACAAAGTACTACATGCAGAGGCGGACTGACAACTCATGGGGCCCCCGGGCAATAGCGGATCATGAGGCCCCTGTGTCCTTGCCCAAACTCAAAAAAGCCTATGAAAAAGGTACCAGGGGCATCTCATGGGACCCCCTACTGACCCCGGGCCCTCGGGCAGTGCCCGAGTTTCCAAATGGTCAGTCCGCCCCTGACTACATGTATGTAAACCCTAACACTGAACGTCTCTTATTTGCTATATTTTGTTCTTAAACATACAATTGGTATTTTGTTATATCTGATAAGTGCGAAGAAATACCTATTGATCCCTCCAGAAATCATGAGAGCTGACAACTTCCTGTGCTCTCTGCCTGTGCTGCTATCAGTTACATTTTTACCAGTTCTCTCTGTGAGCTCTCAGTTCTCTCTTTGGTCCAACCACACTTCCTGTCCTAGGGTGACAACGCTGCTTCTCCACAGATACAGTGAGTGAGCGTTGTCAACCTAGTACAGGAAGTGTTTTACTTTTGAAAATAAAGGGAAAAATCCTGAAAAAGAAGACAAATGCAGGCACTCTTAGGCTAGTGCAGGCCATAGACGGGTCATTTATCGGCCAAATTTTTGTCCGCACGAAAAATCGGTCAATATTCACACCGTTAGAGGGGCCAGCGCGTCGGCCATTTTTCGCGGATCTTCACATTTATCGGTCATGCTGCAAAATCCATGAAAATGGACGTTTTTCATCAACATTGGTGGCAGCTTTGGAAATGGGGCAGACCAATTTTTCGTTTATCGGCTGAAAATTCGGCTGATAAATGGCCCGTCTATGGCCTGCATAGGTTCACACCTACATGTGTGACCAACTGCGTGAACTTACTGCACATGCCCACATGTCTCCTATGGGCTGCCCTAAGAGAGAGAGACGCAGAAATGAAATCCCTGACTCTTCTTCGAAAAAAACGTGCCGTGCTGAACCACATGCCATTAGAGGAAACATTTCTCTGAATGTTGGGAAAGCACGCAAATATATGAAACTAGACTAATATATCTATCTATTTTATTTATTTTTTTGAGTTTAGATACAATTTTGACTTCACTGGCTCCTAGTTAGTAAATCATACAATACTGAAACCAAAGAATTAGCCTGAGTGCCAGGCAGGGGCGGACTGACCATTTGGAAACTCGGGGTCAGTAGGGGGCCCCATGAGATGCCCCTGGTACTTTTTTCATAGGCTTTTTTGAGTTTGGACAAGGACACAGGGGCCCCATGATCCCCTATTGCCCGGGGGCCCCATGAGTTGTCAGTCCGCCCCTGGTGCCAGGCAACTAGCATTTTCAGAAAGAGGTCAGCAAAAACAGCCTACAGGTTTCTCACAGAATTTTTGGGGAATTTCAGAATATTATTTTTGGATTATTAGGCGTATTCATGTTTTTTCGTTCATTTTAACAGTCCTGCCGTTTAACCGAGAAAAAGAACGGTTGAAACGGAGTGCAAGTTGCGCGGTTCTGCCCTTCCATTCTCTGTGCCGCAGCTCTACACCGAGCATGAGCCTATAAAAACAAATACCCGTTAATATAATAAATACCTACGTAATCTAAACAGCTCCATGGCATGCAGAAAAAAAAAATTACTCCAGAGTCCCGAGGCAAACAGACCTGCGGTTGTGAATTCTCAAAGTTCAGGTGACTGAGTTTCTGATCTACGCAAATATAATTAAAGTAGTTTTTTGTGCCATTAATAAAGAGATATTTGTCCAACATTTCCACTGCAGTACAAAGACCACCTTTATGTGGTAGGATTTTCGACCCTGAGTCCAATTTACACAACGTTTTGTATTTTTAGCCTTGAACTGTTTTTGGATGGAGCCTGTGGAAAATGGAATACCCTTTCTGGTACCTCGGTTATAAAAAAAAAAAAAAAAAAAAGCAATGGATAGATTTTACATTAAAAATATAACTTTTTTTTTTTTGTTGTTGTTGTTGTCGAATGTTATTTTCTTAATTTTTAACGGAGGATTTGCGTTAACTCTCTGGATATAACAGATTATGTGGTCACTATAAAATATTTCACACTCTAGAGAAAATCCCGTGTGAAATTCAGAAACGGCGGCGTTCGGGTGCAGCGCCATCTGGGGTGGGGGAATAGCCATTCAAAAACTCAATTCAAAAATGTGTCAATTTAAATAGCATCAGGGATTTAAAAAAAAAAAAGGCTACACAATTTTGTTTTAAAAAATTGAAAAAGAAATACATAAAATCAATCGGTAAAATAAGGAAAAAAAAACACATCCTAACCTTTGCTTTGCTGAAATTAATGAATTTCATTCATTTCTATTATTATTGTCATGCAAATAAAATTTATGAAAAAATTGGATTTTATTTTGTTTTTATCTGTTTTTTTTTTTTTGTGTTTTGGTCACAGGTGCCCACATTTCCAATACATAGAACATTGTTTGTGACTAACCATTCGCTGACCCCTGCTGGCTAAAATGCTTACTACAACTTCATCCAAAAAATGTTGGCCTACTTGCGCATTAAAAATGCTGCCATTGCTGATCTCCTTTGTAAAATGCTAGCTGCCCTGGCAGTCAGTCATATTAATTCTCCAGCAAGTGTAATGATGTCACAGCAGTGAACATAACTGCATTTTCACCTCAACAAAATCCCATTAAGGCATTGTCCTAAAAATTTGTGGAGAGTTACCCAAAGGCGTGAACCCATACTATTTTATTATATATGTAAATTGTCTAGCCCATCAGGGGATTTGTGATTCTACTCAGCTGATCCTGTGACAGCAAAACCTGGTCATTGAACCATGGAAATGCAGCAGCACAGAGTCATCACTCCTCCTATCTGCATAACCACAAGAACGTATTGGTTTTAGCCTGAGTTTTGCTATTCAGGAGATCACAAGAGGCCAATATCAGACACATAGCCAATTCAACTGTAGATGAGCCTCATCAGATCCAAGGCAGATTTAGCAAGTTTTATGTAGCCTATCTGGTATCCTTTTGAGTATGAGAGGGAGGTTGCACAGGTCAGAATTCCATCAGAAATGTATTTGGTTACGGTTGCACTGAGCCTCTTGTAACTGCAACCTGTGCTGTGAAACCTTCCTTTAATGGGTTAGGCTGGATTGGGAACCAAGAGATGATGGTACTGGAACCAGTGAACAAACCAACCTGGATTTAAAAAGACTTGGCATGGCGGTTATTCAGTAGATGACAACATGGGCAAGATGACAACCAGTGAACAAACCAACCTGGATTCAAAAAGACTTGGCATGGCGGTTATTCAGTAGATGAAAACATGGGCAAGATGACAACCAGTGAACAAACCAACCTGGATTTAAAAAGACTTGGCATGGTGGTTATTCAGTAGATGACAACATGGGCAAGATGACAGCCAGTGAACAAACCAACCTGGATTTAAAAAGACTTGGCATGGTGGTTATTCAGTAGATGACAACCAGTGAACAAACCAACCTGGATTCAAAAAGACTTGGCATGGTGGTTATTCGGTAGATGACAACATGGGCAAGATGACAACCAGTGAACAAACCAACCTGGATTCAAAAAGACTTGACATGGTGGTTATTCAGTAGATGACAACATGGGCAAGATGACAACCAGTGACCAAACCAACCTGGATTCAAAAAGACTTGGCATGGTGGTTATTCAGTAGATGACAACATGGGCAAGATGACAACCAGTGACCAAACCAACCTGGATTCAAAAAGACTTGGCATGGTGGTTATTCGGTAGATGACAACATGGGAAACTGGTAAAGGCAGTCAGGTGTTGTCAGTGATTGCCGGCAAGCAAATCATAGACCCTCCTTTCTTGACCTTTTCACCATGGAGCAACCCTTAACAAATGTTTTCAGGTCTTGGGGAAACCCCACTAAAATAATCAGACCTACAGCTCATGGAGCATCTCTGTAATCAGTGGGCTGTGCAGAATTTAATATAAAAGAATAAAGAATGGGTTTCCTTCATAATCCTAACATACAACAAATAATAATAATGGCCAGAAAAGAAAATAGTAGTGTCCTTTTACATTGGTGGTCAGTAGACAGGAGATCAATCTGATCAATGCCCTCTTTTCAAGGAACCCCTAGAAACCTCTGGAGGAACCCCAAGGTTCCACGGAACCCCAGACAGACAGCTTTTGAACCTGTTTAAATGCAACACTTATCATTTTCCACCTGAACCTGGAAGGTTTTGAAAAGCTCTGAAGTTGATGGATCCACATTTGTCCAAGCTCAGGACAATTTCTACTTGCCCAAATCCCAAGTGGCTCAGCATCACACTTTCTAAAATCCTGACAGTAACTGGTCAATTTAAAGAATAGTATTCTGCAGACTTGTAGTCGAAGAAGGGGAGGTGAACGATGGGGCAGAGAAACGTTCAATCAGTCTGTATTCTCTGTAGTCATGACATCATAGGGTAGACAAGGTTCTGAGACAGGATTTGCAGTCCACAATAAGCTTACACACAAGAGCAAGAAAAGCATATTGCAATGTGCAAAAGTTTCTGGGTAATTTGGCTTCAAGAAGGAATCTCTGGGATGTCTTTTTTTCAATCTTACTATGTAACAGAAACATTCAATTTGCAGTTGTGAAATTATATCACAGGCAAAATTGTTTGTGTCTGATACAAAGAATTCCTGACAATAATATTTGAAGTTCACTAATAATAATAATATGAAGAAGAAGAAAAGAAGAAGATGAAGATAAAGAAGATAATAAATAAGATGAAGAAGATGAAGAAGAAGATGAAGAGGAAGATAAAGCAGAAAACAAAGAAAAAAAGACAAAAAAGAAGGCAAAAAATGAAGAAGCTGAAGACCAAAAAGAAGAAGATTAAGAAGAAGACAAAGAATAATAAGAAAAAGAAGACAAAGAAGGCCAAGATGGAGAAGACCAAGAAGAAAAAGAAGATGAAGAATAAAAGACGAAGAAGAAGAAGAAGAGGATGAAGATGAAGAAGAAGAATAAGAAGAGGAAGATGAAGAAGGCCAAGATGGAGAAGATGAAGAAGAAGACCAAGAAGAAAAAGAAGATGAAGAATAAAAGATGAAGAATAAGAAGATGAAGAAGATGAAGACAAAAAATACGATGTAGAAGAGCACAAAGATGAAGAAGAAAAGGACGAAGAAGACAAAGAAGAAGATAAAGAAGAAGGCTAAGATGGAGAAGATGAAGAAGAAGACCAAGAAGAAAAGAATATGAAGAATAAAAGACGAAGAATAAGAAGATGAAAAAGAAGACAAAAAATAAGAAGACAAAGATGAAAAAGATGAAGACAAAAATAAGAAGATGTAGAAGAGGACGAAGATGAAGAAGAAAAAGACGAAGAATAAGAAGAAGAAGATGAAGTAGGCCAAGATGGAGAAGATGAAGGAGAAGACAAAGAAGAAAAAGAAGATGAAGAACAAAAGACGAAGAATAAGAAGATGAAGAAGATGAAGACAAAAAATAAGAAGATATACTGTAGAAGAGGACAAAGATGAAGAAGAAAAAGACAAAGAATAAGAAGAAGACAAAAAAGAAGACAAAAAATAAGAAGAAGACAAAGAAGAAGAAGATGAAGAAGGCCAAGATGAAGAAGATGAAAGAAAAGACCATGAAGATGAAGAATAAGAAGATGAAGAAAAAGAAGACAAAATAAGAAGACAAAGATGGAGAAGATGAGGACAAAAAAGATGAAAATGGAGAAGAAGAGAAGAAGATGAAGAAGAAGAAGAAGAGAAAGATGTTTTGCTGACCCCCGCACCATGGATTCCGTCACACCACTGCACTGGGGTGATAAGGAACAAGGCTTTTTGCCTTGTCTTGAGTTGGGACATGAGCTTAGCCCAGCACAGTACCAATGCACGTGATGTGCACCTGAACAGGCAATAAATTCAATTATTCACTAAGTGCAGAAGGTCATACGCTGTCAATCGAAGCAAATATTTCTGAGGGGTTTTTTTTGTTTTGTTTTTTATTACAGCCATGAGCAGTATCTTGTACAAATCGATGAGAGGCTGCGGCTTTACCGTAGAAACCACAAATCCAAATGATTAGATGTGTACAAAGATGGATGAATAGTGATGGACGCAAACTGTCTATGTCCAGGGCGCACATCCACCTCGGTGTGCCTGTACACACTCGGATGTAAGGCTACCAGTGTAGAGCTACAACCTGACCCTGATTTGTACAGTCGACATTATGCCAAAAAATGTGCTGAAAAAAAATGATGCTCTTTTTTAAGAAGTATGGCCCTCCGTGTCGATGTGAATGAGCCCCAATAGGACAACTTTTAGCTTTTTAAAGCATAGCATATCATAAACAGTTACCACATGTCCTCTTTCTTTTTTCCAACTCAGTGCTGCTGATCTCCTCCAACCTCCTTCAGCTTCTTCCTATCTACATCCACATCATGGATAGAGACAAGAGTGGTAATGCTTGTGCAATGTGTGCCAACGTTGGCCCATTTACACTGACCATACACATGCCAGCTTTCAGGCAACTTTTACCACTTTCAATGGGCCAGGAATCGAACATACCTTTGAAACCAGGTAGTCTGCCACCCACCAGTTTGATTGTCCAACGGAATTCGATCAAACTGGGCAATGACTTTCCCAGTGTTAATGCGGGCTATTGAAAATTTGTTATATATCGGTGAAAAGAGAAGAAACTGTGACAATTTTGTACATAGCGGTTGGATTTCTTTTTTTTGCCCAATCGAGTCGATTTCAATCACATCTTCTTACGGCAAATCAAAATCAATCATTTCTGCACTTGACTGCTCAGGATTTCAATGGCAGCTCAATTTAAAGTGGATAAAGTTGCCGGAAAGGGTATGGCCGACTGTAGTCTCAACCGGGAAAAGGGGGGGGGGTGACCACACAGGAGCACAACTGGGAGACTGTTGTCACCCCACAGCAAGAAGTGTCTGAACAAAGACATTCATGGCAGAATCCACAAGCATTCTTTACATGATAACCAGAGATTGAAAAGCAATTTGAAATTTCAAGCTCAACTCCAGGCGCAAAAGCTTTTGTTCAAATAAATGCCTCTGCAGCCACACGCAATGGTGCAGGGGTGGCCAACCTGCGGCTCTCCAGCTGCTGCAGGACTACAAGTTCCATCATGCCTCTGCAAGTCAGTAACTTCCCATCTTTGCAATGCCTCATGGGAAATGTAGTTCCACAACAGCTGGAGAGCCACAGGTTAGCCACCCCTGCAATGGTGTATTTAAGTTTTGTGCTGCCCTAGGTAACACCAAAATTGGCCCCCAACACTCCCCCCCACCCCCCGTCCGCAGAAAGAGCCTGACGCCAATCAACACACACACCCCTCTGTGCAGAGAGAGCTCGTCATTGGCCAAACTGCCCCTTGTCCCCCCATCCAAGAGAGCTTTCCACTACCACTGCCCCCCATACACTGCCCCCTCCCCCCTAGTCAAGAGAGAGAAGACACTCACCTTCACCTTCTCATCCCTGGGAATGCATACACCATCAAGCAGCCCACAGCCTCTCCCAGATCCCACCTGGTCCCCATGCTGCGTGTGTCCCTTCTTCCTTCCCTTCTTCCAAGAGGTGGTGCTGCCCCCCTGAAAAATGCCGCCCTAGGCAAATGCCTTGTTTGCCTTGTGGTAAATACACCCCTGGCCACAAGGGATATAAATGAACTTTGTGTGCACCAAATGCCTATGCAAACCCAGATGTTACTTTGTAAATGTAGCAGTGACTTCATCGCTGTGCTGTACATAGCCTGTGCAGACAGCAGAGCCGTGGGAGCAGGGGCGGATTGACCATTTGGAAACGCGGGCACTGTCCGAGGGCCCGGGGTCAGTAGGGGGCCCCATGAGATGCCCCTGGTACCTTTTTCATCGGCATTTTTGAGTTTGGGCAAGGACATAGGGGCCCCATGATCCCATATTGCCCGGGGGCATCATGAGCTGTCAGTCCGCCCCTGTGTGGGAGGGACCTAAATAGGCTCCACCCAGTACGAGTTGCCTACTACTCACTACAGGAGGGGCGGAGACAAGACCAGTCACTCTGCACAAGGAGAGAGAGCAGCAGTGAGCGGTCTTTAATGCAGGAAGCTCCAGGCTTCACCCTCAATTACTGCACAGATCTGCTTCAATGTCTTATCAATGATGATGTGCAACTGCTGACCAAGAATTCCTTCTGTAGTGGCTGAAAAGAAGGGTGATAACTAGGATTTGAACTCCGCAGCAGTTGAAGGACCCGCAGTTGCCTTCTATAAAGGTGAAAGGGAATTCTGGGCTGGGTGGGCATATGTCACCCCAAACTATGGGTTATAGATGTGCGCAACTCATTTAAATCTGAAGTTTAATCTTCTTACATTTTATCTTCCCTGGCTCCTCCCTCACCCTCTCATCAACATTGTAATGAAATTATTAAAAAAACATCTTCCCCTTTTCATAATATACTTAATTATGTCATCGCTGCATCTCTGTGCTTCTCTATGCACAGCAGGCAGATAATGGCTGGTGGGCGGGGCCAGCGGGCGGCTGTACATAGCATGCTGAAAACAGTAAGCTGTGGTTACGCCCACATGTGGTGCTAACAATGGCTGGTGGGAGGGGCCAGCAGGTGGCTGTACACAGCATCCTGAAAAAAAGGAAGCTGTAGTAACGCCCACATGTGATGCTAACAATGGCTGGTGGGAGGGGCCAGCAGGCAGCTGTACATAGCATGCTGAAAACAGTAAGCAGTAGTCAAGCCCACATGTGGTGCTAACAATGGCTGGTGGGAGGGGCCAGCAGTCGGCTGTACACAGCATCCTGAAAAACAGTAAGCAGTAATATACCTAATGATGTCATCACTGCGTCTCTGTGCTTCTCTATGCACAGCAGGCAGATCATGGCTGGTGGGCGGGGCCAGCAGGCGGCTGTACATAGCATGCTGAAAACAGTCATCTGTAGTTACGCCCACATGTGGTGTTAACAATGGCTGGTGGGCGGGGCCAGCAGGCGGCTGTACATAGCATGCTGAAAACAGTAAGCAGTAATATATCTTATTATGTCATCACTGCGTCTCTGTGCTTTTCTATGCACAGCAGGCAGATTATGGCTGGTGGGCGGGGCCAGCAGTCAGCTGTACATAGCATGCTGAAACCAGTAAGCTGTAGTCACGCCCACATGTGGTGCTAACAATGGCTGGTGGGAGGGGCCAGCAGGGTGCTGTACATAGCATGCTGAAACCAGTAAGCTGTAGTCACGCCCACATGTGGTGCCAACAATGGCTTGTGGGAGGGGCCAGCAGGGTGCTGTACACAGCATGCTGAAACCAGTAAGCTGTAGTCACGCCCACATGTGGTGCTAACAATGGCTGGTGGGCGGGGCCAGCAGGGTGCTGTACATAGCATGCTGAAACCAGTAAGCTGTAGTCACGCCCACATGTGGTGCCAACAATGGCTGGTGGGAGGGGCCAGCAGAGTGCTGTACACAGCATCCTGAAAAAAAGAAAGCTGTAGTAACGCCCACATCTGATGCTGAGTCTCCATGATTAATAGAACTGAATGAATGAAAGCGGCTGGCTGGAGACAGTCAGGCTGGGGAGGGAAGGGCTAGATGATGCTGGATGTCCTTCAGCCAGGAAATGAGGCTGGCTTTGTCTGGCTTGCTGCAAGAATGGAGCCTGTACAACTGTAGGGAATGCCGACCCCTGACCTCCCACTTATGCTGCATCCACAATCAGCGGGTAATACAGCAGCCAAACGAGACCCATCAAAGGTAAAAGGAACGCGTCGCACCTGTGAATGTTGGTTTGGCCTTTTGGGCATTAACACAGGTGGTGAGAAGGTGACTTTTCGCCTCCAAACTGCCTGTCAACCGCCCACTGAAAGACGCTTCACCACAGGTTGCTTTTCAGAGGAGCGGGTAAGGGCTGCTGCTCGTGGGAATGAGCCCCAACATGTTTCTTCCATTCAAAACTTTTTTTGTTTCGGTCTTTATAAATCTTCAGCTTTCATTCAAATAATCCCTGCTGATCCCACCATGAAGATCCTTGTGCAGGCACTTCCTGTCACAGGGTGACAACTGTCTCCTAATTTTATCACGGGGCTTCAGCACAGGGATAGTCCACCGTGGTCATCCCGAGAAACGCAGTGCGGTCATTTCTGGAGGGGATGCAGATGGGAAATGGCTGCAATGAGGCTGCAGGAGATCCACAGACTAAGAGGCAAACTCTAAGAAAAGGTAATAAAAGGATGAAACTCAAATAAAATCTCGTTTTTTTTATGATACACAGAGCTTTGGGAAGTAAACTGCCATTTTTTTTTTTTTTTTAAACAATTGGTTTTTTTTTCTAAAAGGAAATACAATGTAACAAAAGAATGGAGGGGGGGGGGCATTCTATAAAGAAAGGCTTTCTTTGGTGTATCGGCAGGGCAAGGGTTAAACCATGCCCAGTACAGCGCCCTGATGGATCGCAGGATCACAGAAAAGAAACCAAAAAAATCTCCAATCTGCCTTTTTGCGTTTTTTTTTGTTTTCTTGTAATCTATCTCCATGCACAATTGCTGCAGGATGGAGCCAAAATGAAACGTTGTCACCTGAAGAGCTACAAAAAAATCCATCAATTGAACTCATCCCATCCGAAAGTAGATTACAGGTTCTCCAGGAACACAGATCTGTACAGAGGGGATACAATGTAACAAAAAGGAGGGGGGAGGGGGCATTCTATAAGGAAAATCCCTTTAAGGGCTGCGTCAGGTGAGGTTGTTGAAGGGTTAATGGAGCTGATGAAGGTTCAGGGAGGAGGAGGAGGAGGCTGGGCCCAGAGGTGGCAGTCCATCCCTCCCCAGCCTGGAGCTCAGACACTCACCAGCCCTGACTCTTACCTGCCTCTGGACTACTGACACGACTTCACTGGGCCTTAAAGCAGCAATGCCAAGTAGCCTGGATGTCGCTCAGCCGTCCGCCTTGTACACTGCCCAGACTGTCCGCTTTATGGGGTGTGGGGCCCACTGGGCTGGCCTGATGTCACTGCTGCTATTGTTACTATTATTATTATTGTTACTATTATTATTATTATTGATATTGTTACTATTATTATTGTTACTGTTATTATTGTTATTATTATTATTGATATTGTTACTATTATTATTATTATTGTTACTATTATTATTGTTACTATTATTATTATTATTGATATTGTTTCTACTATTATTATTGTTACTGTTATTATTGTTATTATTATTATTGATATTGTTACTATTATTATTATTATTGTTACCATTATTATTGTTACTATTATTATTATTATTATTGTTACTATTATTATTATTATTATTATTATTGTTACTATTATTATAATTATTATTGATATTGTTACTATTATTATTATTATTGATATTGTTACTATTATTATTGATATTGTTTCTACTATTATTATTGTTACTGTTATTATTGTTATTATTATTATTGATATTGTTACTATTATTATTGTTACTATTATTATTATTATTGATATTGTTTCTACTATTATTATTGTTACTGTTATTATTGTTATTATTATTATTGATATTGTTACTATTATTATTATTATTGTTACCATTATTATTGTTACTATTATTATTATTATTATTGTTACTATTATTATTATTATTATTATTATTGTTACTATTATTATAATTATTATTGATATTGTTACTATTATTATTATTATTGATATTGTTACTATTATTATTGATATTGTTTCTACTATTATTATTGTTACTGTTATTATTGTTATTATTATTATTGATATTGTTACTATTATTATTATTGTTACTATTATTATTGTTACTATTATTATTATTATTGTTACTATTATTATTATTATTATTGTTACTATTATTATTATTTTTGATATTGTTATTACTAGCATTATTAGTATTAATAGTGTTAATATTGTTATTACTATTAATATTTTTTATTATAATTATTGTTAATATTATTATTACTATTAATATTGTCGCTGCTGTTATTATTATTATTGTTACTATTATTATTATTTTTGATATTGTTATTATTATTGATATTATTATTATTATTATTATTATTATTAATAATATGATAATAATAATAATAACAATAATAATAATAACAGCAGCGACAATATTAATAGTAATAATAATATTAACAATAATTATAATAAAAAATATTAATAGTAATAACAATATTAACACTATTAATACTAATAATGCTAGTAATAATAATATCAATAATAATATGATAATAATAATATTACTATTAATAATGTTAGTGTTGTTATTATTATTGTTATTACTATTAATATTTTTTATTATAATTATTGTTAATATTATTATTACTATTAATATTGTCGCTGCTGTTATTAATAATAATAATACTATTGTTGTTGTTATTATTATTATTACTGCTACAAGTAGTAGATGGCATGGTTAACCCTTCCCCTGTCTGGCACCTGCCACCACCCAGCCTGCACCAACCACATTCCTGGCATGCCTGTGTGCCAGCTCTGCCCATAAACAGCCCCCACTACTGTCAGCCAATGGTCTGCCCCCAGCACCGCCACCACCAAGAGAAGATCTCTGGACCAGAGAGCTTACATTCCTGCATACATTGTGATCTTCTGTACTTTGTTGATCCGTGTTGATTTCACTTCATTTGATCTTTCTAGGAAACTCATACAGCCTCAAATATCACCGAAATCAAACACCAACTACCTTCTATTCCACAAATAGACAGGAGGTCCCACTGCAAACCAACTGCCACTAACCCCAAATATACAGTGGGGGAGGGGGAGAGAGTGAGACAGAGAGGGGGAGAGAGAGATGCAGATGGGTAGGTAGATCTAGAAGGGTAGGTAGATATATAGATAGATGGGTGGGTAGATCTAGAAGGGTAGATGTGTAGATAGAAGGGTAGGTAGATCTAGAAGGGTAGGTAGATTGGTAGATAGATGGATAGGTAGATCTAGAAGGGTAGGTAGATTGGTAAATAGATGGGTAGGTAGATTTGTAGAGATAGATGGATAGGTAGATCTTGAAGAGTAGGTAGATTGGGAGATAGATGGGTAGGTAGATCTAGAAGGGTAGGTAGATCTAGAAGGATAGGTAGGTAGATGGGTATGTAGATCTAGAAGGGTAGGTAGGTAGATATGTAGACAGATGGGTGGGTAGATCTAGAAGGGTAGGTAGGTAGATATGAAGATAGATGGGTAGGTAGATCTAGAAGGGCAGGTAGGTAGATAGATGGGTAGGTAGATCTAGAAGGGTAGGTAGGTAGATATGAAGATGGATGGGTAGGTAGATCTAGAAGGGTAGGTAGATTGGTAGATATATGGGTAGGTAGAGTTGTAGATAGATGGGTAGGTAGATTTAGAAGGGTAGGTAGGTAGGTAGATGGGTAGGTAGATTTAGAAGGGTAGGTAGGTAGATATGAAGATGGATGGGTAGGTAGATCTAGAAGGGTAGGTAGGTAGATATGAAGATGGATGGGTAGGTAGATCTAGAAGGGTAGGTAGATTGGTAGATATATGGGTAGGTAGAGTTGTAGATAGATGGATAGGTAGATTTAGAAGGGTAGGTAGGTAGATAGATGGGTAGGTAGATTTAGAAGGGTAGGTAGGTAGATATGAAGATGGATGGGTAGGTAGATCTAGAAGGGTAGGTAGATTGGTAGATATGAAGATAGATTGGTAGGTAGATGTATAGGTAAGTAGCTCTCCCTGACATCACACAGGTAGGTATACACAGGGGAGGTACAATGTAACATTCCCAGGGCTGGGTGAAGGTTAATTTCTGAACAAACAGCACAACCTCCATCCACTCTGCAGAACTCAGACACAGCGGAGCTCCCTGCTCACCCCACAGCAGTGTCCCCGACACGGGTGGGGACCTGGAGTGACACTGAGGTGACAGGCAGGGCACAGGGTGACAGTGGCAGGGGTCAGAGGCAGGGAAGTGGGTCAGGGGAGGCAGCACAGCACTCACATGGCTGGGGACAATTCCACAGTGTGCAGCCTCCATATCAGACAGCGAGGACACAAGTGGGCATTGAGGAGAATGGAGGAAACCTCACCAGTGACAGAGGGGACTCGGGTGGGGAACAACTGATGCTGCAAGGAGAAACAACAGGGGAACCAGAATAACACGAGGAGTGGATGTATGTTCTTAAGAGTTAGACCTGTCTACAGGGAGTCTGTGATAAAATCACCAGTGGGTCCCACACTGGAGTGGTCACTGCAATCAATGGATAAATACCTGGGACAGTGCTGACAATATCAGGGGACTTAGTGGGTAATTCCCGGTAATATTCTAAGAGTCAACAGAGGAGGAGATGTGGAAATATCACCAGTGACCGTGGGATACAGACATCTCAGGAGGGGAAATGATGCTGGTGACACACAATTCACAACAAGATCACAATAACCATCCAATAAACATTTTAAGTAACAAAGTAATAGTTTCACGAGTGACGGAATCACGTGTGACACACATAATGCCTAAGATCATCACTAAAACAATAAAAACAAGAGTTCAAAGAGAGAGGACTAGGGGCAAACACTCCACGGGGGACAGTGACAACATTCCCCGTGGCACCCACAGCAAGAACGTATTATTTCACCAGTGACAAATCACACATGGAAACTGACACGCTACAAATTAACAGAGATACAAAGTTACAGAAAAGTTAGGAAAATACAAACACAGAGCACAGGAGGGAATGGCAGAGACATGATCAAGGGTGGCATAAAGTTCATGAGTGGGTGATTGTATAGTAATAGAGCAATGGAAAGCTACAGGACAGCATCACGAGTACTAAGAGGGACAAACCATTAGTTACAATGTCACCAGTGGTAATTCCACACATGCCAGTGTACAAACTAGATCCAGCAGTCACAAGTACAGTCCTGACAATATCACGGGTGACACAGCAAGAGAGACCTGACTTGTGGCCAGTGCAAGAAATAGTTACAGTATCACTAGTGGGGGAAAAAAAACACTGACACTGTGACCGATCACTGACTGTGCAGGGTGACAATTTCATTTGTGGGAAGGAGTTAGGACGGGTTATGGGGACACTATCACAGAGACAGCACTGCCAGGATAACACACAACCTGCAGGGGAAAGTTTTGATGACAATGTTGTGAGTGGGAACAGAAGTGACAGACAGGACACGGAGTGCAGGGAAAAGTTTTATTGTCATGAGTGGGGACAGAAGTGGCAGACAGCACACTTAATGAAGGGGAAAGTTGAAGAGACATTGTTATGAATGGAGATAGAAGTGACAGACAGGACACTAAGTGCAGGGAAAAGTTTCAGTGACATTTCCATGAGTGGGGACAGAAGTTACAGAAAGGATACTGACTGCTGGCAATATTTTCTGAAAAATTAAATTATATTATTATGAGTGGGGACAGGAGAAAGTTTTGATGACATTGTTGTGAGTGGGGGTAGAAGTGACAGACAGGACACTGAGTGCAGGGAAAAGTTTCAGTGATATTCCCATGAGTGGGGACAAAAGTTACAGAGAGGATACTGAGCGCAGGCAAAATTTTCTTAAAGATTATATTTTTATGAGTGGGGACAGGGGATAGTTTCAGTGATATTGTCACCAGTGGGCACAGAAATGGCAGACAGAACACTGAGTGCATGGTAAAGTTTTAGTGATATTTCCATGAGTGGGGACAGAAGTTTCAGAGAGTATACTGAGTGCTGGCAACATTTTCTGTAATATTATCATGAGTGGGGCAGAAGCAGCAGAGAGTATACTAAGTGCAGGGAAAGCTGTATTGACATTGTCATGAGTGGGGACAGAAGTGGCAGACAACACACTTAATGCAGAGAAAGGTTTCAGTGATATTCCCATGAGTGGGGACAGAAGTTACAGAGAGGATACTGAGCGCAGGCAACATTTTCTTAAAAATTAAATTATATTTTTATGAGTGGGGACGGGAAAGTTTCAGTGATATTGTCACCAGTGGGCACATAAATGGCAGACAAGACACTTAATACAGGGGAAAGTTTCAGGTATGTTTTCATGAGTGGGGACAGAAGTGACAGACAAGACACTGAGTGCAGGGAAAAGTTTCAGTGATATTTCCATGAGTGGGGAAAGAAGTTGCAGAGAGGACACTGAGTGTGGGCAACATTTTCTGTGATATTATCATGAGTGGGGAGAAAGGTAGTAGACAGGACACTGAGTGCAGGGGGAAGATTAAATTATATTTTTCAGAGTGGGGTAGAAGTGACAGAGAGGAGTGCAGGCAACGTTTTTGGTTATATTTCATGAGTGGGAACAGAAGTAGCAGACAGAACACCAAGTGCAGTGAAAAGTTTAAATGAATTTTTCATGAGTGGCAACAGAGGTGACAGACAGGACACTGAGAGCAGAGCAAAGTTTCAGTGATATTGTCACCAGTGGGGACAGAGGTGACAGACAGGACACTGAGTGCAGGGAACGTTTTAGTGATATTGTCACCAGTGGGCACAGCAGTGATAGATGGGACACTGACAGCAGGGAATGTTTCAATGATATTGTCAGTAGTGGGGAAGGTAAACTTTTAAATGATAATTCCATGAGTGGGGAGAGTGATAGTGAGGACACTAAGTGCAGGGAAAGTTTTAATGATATTGTCATGAGTGGGGACAGCAGTGTAAGACAGGACACAGAAAGCAGTGAATTTTTTAGTGATATTGACACCAGTGGGGACAAAAGTAAAAAAGAGAACACTGAATGCAGGAAACATTTTAGTGGCATTGTCATGAGTGGGAACATAGCTGATAGATAGGACACTGAGTGTAGGGTGACACAATCAGGAGTGGGAATAGACAGGGGAGCCTTGTCTGAATAGAAAAGTGTAAATGATATTTCCATTAATGGGCACAGCAGTGACAGAAAAGACACAGAGAGCAATGGATGTTTCAGTGATATTGTCATGAGTGGGGACAGAAGGAATAGAGAAGACACTGAATGCAGGAAAAGTTTTAGTGCCATTGTCCTGAGTGGGGACAGAAGGAATAGAGAATACACTGGGAGCATGAAACGTTTTAGTGACATTGTCATGAGTGGGGACAGAAGAAATAGAGAAGACACCGAATGCAGGAAATGTTTTAGTGACATTGTCATGAGTGGGGACAGAAGGAATAGAGAAGACACTGAATGCAGGAAACGTTTTAGTGGCATTGTCATGAGTGGGGACAGAAGAAATAGAGAAGACACTGAATGCAGGAAAAGTTTTAGTGGCATTGTCCTGAGTGGGGACAGAAGGAATAGAGAATACACTGGGTGCATGAAACGTTTTAGTGACATTGTCATGAGTGGGGACAGAAGAAATAGAGAAGCCACTGAATGCAGGAAATGTTTTAGGGACATTGTCATGAGTGGGGACAGAAGGAATAGAGAAGACACTGAATGCAGGAAACGTTTTAGTGGCATTGTCATGAGTGGGGACAGAAGGAATAGAGAATACACTGAATGCAGGAAAAGTTTTAGTGACATTGTCATGAGTGGGGACAGAGGTGACAGGCAGGACACTGATTGTAGGGTGACACGATCAGATGTGGGGACAGACAGGGGAGCCTTGTCTGGAGGGAAAAGTTTAAATGATATTTCCACGAGTGGGCACAGCAGTGACAGACAGGACACTGAGTTCAGAGAAGGTTTCAGTGACATTGTCATGAGTGGGTAGAGAAGAAATAGAGAAGACAGCAAATGCAGGAAAAGTTTTAGTGACATAGCCATGAGTGGGGACAGCAGTGACAGACAGGACACGATCAGGAGTGGGGACAGACAGGGGAGCCTTACCTGCAGTATCCAGTGGAAGGTTTCCCCCACCAGTGGGAAGCCCATGGAGCCTTTAGGAATGGGCAGCTTGCAGCTCTTGTCCCGGGTGGCCGCCCAGCGCAGTTGCCACAGTTGCTGGGACACGGCGAGGAGCAGAGCCACGGAGACCAGGCAGGCGGCCAGGGTGGTCAGCACCGACACCAGGTCAAAGCTATCAAACAGCATGGCGAGCCGGGGGAGCGGAGCCGGGGGAGCGGAGCCGGGAGGAGGAGGGAGCCGGGCTCAGCTGCAGCACCTGGAGGAGAGGCAGAGCGGAGCGTCAGTCATCCCGCTACACTACAGCCCGGCGTGTGTGTCCGTGTGTGTGCGAGCTCCAGGTACCAACACTGCGCTATATATGTACAGGAGGGGAGGAAACTCCCCGACACCACCTCCTCCTCCTACTACACTGCTGGAGGCGGGGAGACTGCACACAACTACTGCTACTACATCCACCGACCGGCTGCCACTACTACTACCCCCAATGTACTCCGGGGAGAGCTGCTACTACACCCACCGACCGGCTGCCACATCCCACTACTACTACCCCCAATGTACTGCGGGGAGAGCTGCTACTACACCCACCGACCGGCTGCCACATCCCAACTACTACTACCCCCCAATGTACTGCGGGGAGAGCTGCTACTACACCTACCGACCGGCTGCCACTACTACTACCCCCAATGTACTGCGGGGAGAGCTGCTACTACACCCACCGACCGGCTGCCACTACTACTACCCCCAATGTACTCCGGGGAGAGCTGCTACTACACCTACCGACCGGCTGCCACTACTACTACCCCCAATGTACTGCGGGGAGAGCTGCTACTACACCTACCGACCGGCTGCCACTACTACTACCCCCAATGTACTGCGGGGAGAGCTGCTACTACACCTACCGACCGGCTGCCACTACTACTACCCCCAATGTACTGCGGGGAGAGCTGCTACTACACCCACCGACCGGCTGCCACATCCCAACTACTACTACCCCCAATGTACTGCGGGGAGAGCTGCTACTACACCCACCGACCGGCTGCCACATCCCAACTACTACTACCCCCAATGTACTGC
Source organism: Staurois parvus (assembly GCF_062004578.1). Classification (NCBI taxonomy): domain Eukaryota; kingdom Metazoa; phylum Chordata; class Amphibia; order Anura; family Ranidae; genus Staurois; species Staurois parvus. The sequence continues at coordinate 2,169,611 of NW_028318303.1, forward strand.
GGGGAGAGCTGCTACTACATCCACCGACTGTGATCGACTGCCACATCCCACTACTACTACCCCCAATGTACTGCGGGGAGAGTTGCTACTACACCTACCGACCGGCTGCCACATCTCAACTACTACCCCCAATGTACTGCGGGGAGAGCTTCTACTACATCCACCGACCGGCTGCCACATCCCAACTACTACCCCCAATGTACTGCGGGGAGAGCTTCTACTACACCTACCGACCGGCTGCCACATCCCACTACTACTACCCCCAATGTACTGCGGGGATAGCTGCTACTACACCCACCGACTGTGACCGGCTGCCACATCCCACTACTACCCTCAATAGACTACACTGAGAGCTGCTATTACATCTACCAACTATGACCCACTGCAACCACCTCCACATCCCACTACTACTACCCCTAATATACTACAGGGAAAGCTGCTACTACACCTACCAACTGTGACTGACTACAAGATCCTACTACTACTACCCTCAATATACTACAGGAAGAGCTGCTACTACTTCTACTAACCACTGCAACATCCCACTACTACTACCCCCAATAGACTACAGGGAGAGTTGCTACTACTTCTACTAACCACTGCAACATCCCACTACTACTACCCCCAATATACTACAGGGAGAGCTGCTACTACACCTACCAACTGTGACTAACTACAAGATCCTACTACTACTATCCCCAATATACTACAGGAAGAGCTGCTACTACTTCTATTAACCACTGCAACATCCCACTACTACTACCCCCAATAAACTACAGGGAGAGTTGCTACTACATTTACCAACTATTAGCGACTATAAACACCTGAACATCCCACTACTACTACTACCTCCATCAGGCTATAAGGAGAGCTGCTACTACATCTATCAATTATTTCTGACAACAACCTCATCCAGATCCCACAACTATTACCCCCAATATACTACAGGGAGAGCTGCTACTACATCCACCAACTATTATCGACTACAACCACCTCCAGATCCTACAAATACTACCCACAATATACTACAGGGAGAGCTGCTACTACATCTCCCTTAACTTCTACCAACTACAACTCCTGCCAGCTACCACTACAATCTCGAATACACTGCTGGAGGCATAGAGACTCTGGAGACATGCTACTACATCTCCTTTAACTTGTGCCAACTACAATTCCTGCCAGATACCAATGCTACTACCCAATATATTGCTAGGGAAAATGGAAAGCTGCTTCTACATCTCCTTCAACTCCTACCTACTACAATCACTGCCAGATTTCACTACTACCCTCAATACACTGCTGGAGAAGGAAAGTGAGAACTGCTACTACATCTCCCTCAACTTCGACAAACTACAACTCCTGCCAGATCCCACTGCTACTACTACTCTCAATATACTGCTGGAAAAACAGGGAGAGCTACTACTACTACATCTCTTTCAACCCCTACCAACTACAATCACTGCCAGATCCCAATACTACTACCCCCAATACACTGTTAGAGAAACATAAAGATCTGCTACTACATCTCCCTCAACTTCTATCAGCCACAACCATTTGCCAGATCTCACAACTACTACTTTTAATATACTGCTAGAGGAAGCTGGAGAGCAGCAACTACCAATTACAACCACTGCTAAATTCCACTACTACTACCCCCAATATACAGCTAGAGGAACATAGAAAGCTACCACATCTCCAACAACTTCAACCAACTACAACTCCTGTCAGATATCAGTACTACTACCCCCAATACACTGCTGGAGGTAAGGGAACTTGGAGAGCTACTACATTTTCCTAAACTTCTACCAACTACAACTCCTGTCAGATACCACTACCCCTAATACACTGCTGGAGGTAAGGGAACTTGGAGAGCTACTATATTTTCCTAAACGTCTACCAACTACAACTCCTGTCAGATACCATTACCCCTAATACACTGCTGGAGGTAAGGGAACTTGGAGAGCTACTACATTTTCCTAAACGTCTACCAACTACAACTCCTGTCAGATACCACTACCCCTAATACACTGCTGGAGGTAAGGGAACTTGGAGAACTACTACATTTTCCTAAACTTCTACCAACTACAACTCCTGTCAAATATCACTACTACTACCCCCCAATGCACTGTTGGATGCAGGGAACATGGAGAGCTGCTACTGCACCTCCCCCAATGTCTACTAACTACAACTCCTGCCAGATCTTACTACTACAACCTCCCCCCCCCCCCAAGAGGAGGTTGAGGAACATGGAGAGCTGCTACTGCACCTCCTCCAATGTCTACTAACTACAACTCCTGCCAGATACTACTACTACACCCCCCCCCCCCCCAAGAGGAGGTTGAGGAACATGACCCTGAGCTCCTACCACCTACTACCCCTAATATACTGCTGGAAGAGGGGGAGTATGGGGGGAGTATGGAGGGATGGTGTTACCTCTCCCTGTACTTCTGACAATCAACACTGCCACTATCTCACTCAAGAATGGGTGCAGCATCAAATAATTATGCGATATAACAAGTTCTCTTGCAACAATGATGAGTCTGTGCTCCTCAACGCCTAAATTAATGACAACAACCTCTACCAGAGATAAAGATGAGCAGAAGCTACTAAACATGGCAGAAGGTTGAGCTCACAGTATAACATATTGAAACATTGTAGCAAAATACTATATCAGATATACAAACAAAGCTTTGTTTGTACATCTGAATTTGCTGCAATGTTTCAATGTGTCTAACTAAAATATTATACTGTGATCTCCGGCTTTCTGCTATGTTTAGTAGTTTCTGCTCATCTTTATCTCTAGTTCAGGTTGTTTTTTTCTAGTCAATACAATATACTGGTGGAGGTGGGGAGCCTACAATTATAATGCTACAAGTGGGAGAACTGCACTACATCTCCTACAACCTCTGAAAACCAATACTACCACTACCACCCCTAATATTTTTCTGGAAACGGGGGAAGATACAGAGCTGCTACTACATCTCCCTCATCTTTTACCAAATACAACCACTGCCAGATACTACTAGCACCTCCAACACACATTTGGAGGTGAGGGACAACTCCCTGCACTTCAGAAAACCAATGCTACTATCCCTATGGAGATGGAGAGCTACTACTACATCTCCTTCAATGTCTACCAGCTACAACTCCTGCCAGATAACACTACTACTACCCCCATTAGACTCTTGGAGGAATATGAGGAGCTGCTAATATATCTCCCTGTACCTCTGCTAGCTACAAGATCTGCCAGATACCGCTACTACTAGCCCCAATAGATTGGTGGGGGGACATGAAGAGCTGCTAATATATCTTCCTGAACTTCTACCAGCTACAACTTCTGCCAGATGCCACTACTACCCCCAATAGACTGGTGGAGGAACATGAAGAGCTGCTAATATATCTTCCTGTACCTCTGCTAGCTACAACTTCTGCCAGATGCCACTACTACCCCCAATAGACTGGTGGAGGAACATGAAGAGCTGCTAATATATCTTCCTGAACTTTTACAAACTACAACTCCTACCAGATGTCACAACTACCCCCATTAGACTGCTGGAGGAATATGAGAAGCTGCTAATATATGTCCCTGTACCTCTGCTAGCTACAAGATCTGCCAGATACCGCTACTACTAGTCCCAATAGACTGGTGGAGGAACATGAAAAGCTGCTAATATATCTTCCTGAACTTTTACCAACTACAACTCCTACCAGATGTCACTACTACCCCCAATAGATTGGTGGAGGAACATGAGGAGCTGCTAATATATTTCCCTGTAGCTCTGCTAGCTACAACATCTGCCAGATACCGCTACTACTAGCCCCAATAGATTGGTGGAGGAACATGAAGAGCTGCTAATATATCTTCTACCAACTACAACTTCTGCCAGATGCCACTACTACCCCCAATAGACTGGTGGAGGAACATGAAGAGCTGCTAATATATCTTCCTGAACTTCTACCAACTACAACTCCTGCCAGATGCCACTACTACCCCCAATAGACTGGTGGAGGAACATGAAGAGCTGCTAATATATCTTCCTGAACTTCTACCAACTACAACTCCTGCCAGATCCCATTCCTACTCCCAATAGATTGCTGTAGGTGGGAGAATGTGGAGAGCTGCCACTGCAACTCTCTGACCTTCTGGCAACTACTACTAAGAGATACCACTACTAACTTCCCTAATGCACTGCTGGGTATGGAGGATAAGGGTATCCAGATAAGGAACATAGAGGTGATACTACATCTCCCTCCTACAACCACTGCCCAATGCCACTACTAGTACCTCCAATACATTGCTGGAAGTGGCTGGGACTTCTTCCAGCTATGACTACTGCCAGATACTACTAACTACAATATACTGCTGGAAGTGGGGGAACCTGGGGAGCTGCTACCTCATTTCACTGAACTTCTGACATCCAATATTATCACAACTCCCCATAATATTCTGATGGGGTGAGAAGACCTTGCTGATCTACTACTATCATCCTTAAATTCTACCAACTACAACTCCTGCCAGAAACCACCCCCAGCCTCCTGCCACCCCCAATATACTGCTGGAGGTGGGAAAACATGCAGAACTCCTGACATCTCCCTGAACTCCTGACAATCAATAGTACCACTAATGCTGATACCCCTAATTTTTTTTTGGAGGTTGGAGAACATACAAAGCTGCTACTACATCTCACTGAACTTATACCAACTACAACCACTGCTGGATACCACTACCACCCCAACACACGTTTGGAGGTATGGGACATGGAGAGTAGCTTCTACAGCTTCCTGACCCTATGACCAATACCACCACTACTACTACCCCTAATATACTGCTGAAGGTAGGGGGGGGGGGGGCATAGAGAGCTTCTACTACATCTCCCTGAATGTTAACTAATTACAACCACTGCCAGATACCACTACTACTCCCAACACTCTTTTGGAGGTGGGAGACATGGTGAGTCAATTCTACATCTCCCTGCACTTCTGGCAACCAATACTACCACTACTACCCCTATTAATGTGAAAATCTGCTACAAAATATCCTTCAACGTCTACCAACTACAACCACTGCCAAATTTTACTATACTACCCCCAATATGCCACTAGAGGAACATGTAGAGCTGCTACTACATCTACCAACTTCTACCAACTACAACCATTGTCAGATTCTACTACAACCCATAACACATTGTTGGGGGTGGGGGATCATGAAACTGCATCTCCTTGGAATTCTACCAACTACAACTCTTGCCAGATACTACTACTACTACTCCAATACACTGCTGGAGATAGGGGAACATGGAGAGCTGCTGCTACATCTCCCTAAACCTATACCAACTACAGCTCCTGCCAGGTACCCCTACTACCACCACCCCAATACACTGCTGGAGATAGGGGAACATGGAGAGCTGCTGCTACATCTCCCTAAACCTATACCAACTACAGCTCCTGCCAGGTACCACTACTACCACCACCCCAATACTCTGCTGGAGATAGGGGAACATGGAGAGCTTCTGCTACATCTTCCTAAACATCTATCAACTACAGCTCCTGCCAGGTACCACTACTACTACACCCAATACACTGCTGGAGATAGGGGAACATGGAGAGCTGCTGCTACATCTTCCTAAACATCTATCAACTACAGCTCCTGCCAGATACCACTACTACTACACCCAATACACTGCTGGAAATAGGGGAACATGGAGAGCTGCTGCTACATCTCCCTAAACTTCTACCAACAGCAAATCTTGCCAGATATCGCTACTACTACCCAAAAGACTGCTGGAGGTGAGGAAACATGGGGGGCTACTACTACAACTCTCTCAACTTGTGACAACTACAGCTACTAGCAGATCCCACTACTACTGTTATCAATAATTTTCTGGGCATGAGAGAACATGAAAAGCTGCTACTTATTACAACTCCTGTCCTAATATCTTGCTGTAGGTGGGGAGACCCTAGAGTTGTTTCTACATCTCCCCGAACTTCTTATTATTACAACTCTGTCCGATAGCACTACAATTTCCTCATATACACTGCCAAAGGTGGGTTAATATGAGGAGCTGCTACTATATCTGCCCAAACTTCTACCAACTACAAGTCTTGCCAGAAACCCTTACTACTACCCACTATACATAAAGAGCTACTATTACATCTCACTGAACTTCTGACAACTACAACTCCTGCCAGAAACCCCTACTACTACTACCACCTATACATAGAGAGCTACTATTACATCTCACTGAACTTCTGACAACTACAACTCCTGCCAAAAACCCCTACTACTACTACCCCCTATACATAGCTACTATTACATCTCACTGAACGTCTGACAACTACAACTCCTGCCAGAAACCCCTACTACTACTACCCCCTATACATAGACAGCTGCTGTTACATCTCACTGAACTTCTGACAACTACAACTCCTGCCAAAAACCCCTACTACTACTACCCCTTATACATAGCTACTATTACATCTCACTGAACTTCTGACAACTACAACTCCTGCCAGAAACCCCTACTACTACCCCCTATACATAGAGAGCTACTATTACATCTCACTGAACTTCTCACAACTACAACTCCTGCCAGAAACCCCCTACTACTACCTCCTATACATAGCTACTATTACATCTCACTGAACTTCTGACAACTACAACTCCTGTCAGAAACCCCTACTACTACCCCCTATACATAGAGAGCTACTATTACATCTCACTGAACTTCTGACAACTGCGACTCCTGCCAGGAACCCCTACTACTACTACCCCCTATACATAGAGAGCTACTATTACATCTCACTGAACTTCTACCAACTACAACTCCTGCCAGAAACCCCTACTACTACTACCCCCTATACATAGAGAGCTACTATTACATCTCACTGAACTTCTGACAACTACAACTCCTGCCAGAAACCCCTACTACTACCCCCTATACATAGAGAGCTGCTGTTACATCTCACTGAACTTCTGACAAATACAACTCCTGCCAGAAACGCCTAGTACTACCCCCTATACATAGAGAGCTACTATTACATCTCACTGAACTTCTGACAACTACAACTCCTGTCAGAAACCCCTACTACTACTACCCTCTATACATAGAGAGCTACTATTACATCTCACTGAACTTCTGAGAACTACAACTCCTGCCAGTAACCCCTACTATTACTCCCCCCTATACATAGAGAGCTACTATTACATTTCACTGAACTTCTGACAACTACAAATACTGCTGCATACCATTACTATTGCCTCCATTACCTAGCTTGTGGGGTAGGGAGATCCTACTATTCAAATCACTACACTGCTGGAGGCAGATATACTCTGATACTTCAATAATTGCCAATGCCTCTGGTAACAATAACTAATACTACTACACGTCTACACCTAATTCACTACTGGAGGAAGGGAAGCTGTACAGAGTTGCTACTATATCTCCATGAACATCTCAGAACTATTACTACTACTACTTAATATCATTTTCTGATAGACAAGTGGAAGTCTTCTAAGAAATACTACTGCTTCTATATATCATTACTAGTCCCCCTAATATTGTGCTGGAGGTGGGTTGACTCAAGAGAGCTCTTACTGTGCTTCTGGCACATATCAGTACTACTACTCTGAATATACTGCTCCAGGGGGGAGAGGCATTTCAGAGCTACTACTACAGTACATATCCATATACTAGCACTACAACTATTTAGCACTACGATCCCCCTCTAATACTACCAGAGAAGTAAAACTCCTGAAGACTGCAACTGACATATGCAACCTGCTGCCAGATACCACTACTGCGACTATCCTGCTAAGGTGCTGTGCTAGTATAATCCACAGTACTGATTACTACCTACTACCTGTACTACTTCTCTTTCCTCAATGCTGGGGGCTGAGGACACTCTGGAGAGCAACTACTACAGCTTTCCCTTCTTCTGACAACTACTACATACCACAAATACCCCTTCTCATACACTGCAAGTGGGCACTCTGGCAACTACTACTTGTTGTAGATGACACTACTACTCCCCTTTCTGCTGATTCTGAGGTAGGGGGCTCTGGAGAGCTGCTACTTCATCTTCTAGTACTTCTGACAATTAATACTACTAAATACTACGAATACATCCCCTACTACAATGCTGAAGGGGTGGCGTCACCTAAAAACACTTTACACTGCTACTACAACTCTAACTATATACTCCAACATCCTCTACTACACTGATACTAGACTTCTACTTTTACACCCACTGCTATATTCTAGTATAAATCTCCTCCAATACTCTGATACTATATCTCTAATATTGCTTTTCACTACACTTTATACTTACAAATAGACCTAATACTGCAACTACATTTCTTATCTCTTCTTATGAGTTCTTCTACTATACTGTACTACTGTGACTGCCATGCCACCTCACTGCTGCAAAATCCCTCTATACATCTATTAATGCTACATACATCTAGTAACTGAAAACTACTGTATATATTATCACTGTATATACAGGTATATGTACAGTATATATTTCAGTGTTGGTACCATTTTATCTACATCCGTTACTATATGCTACTGGTGCTCTCCACTACACTGTTGGAATCAGGGAGATACAACTACATCTTTTAACAATTATAATTATTACTACTACCATATATTTCTGCTGCCTGCTACGGCACAGCTACTACATCTGTCTACGGCCCTAACTACTATAGTTGCAATGTATTACTATTGATACCACAACTGAACTACTACTGCTCTTATATACTAGAACATATTTCCCAGCTAAACATTTACTAGACATTACTTATCATAACTACTACTGCTCTATACCACTACTAATACCCAGTCGCATCTATACACTGATTTATTTTTCTATACTTATAAATGCTACTATTAATACTACTACTATATTGTACTATTACTGTACACCTATCATTGCTTCAGCATCCTACTACACTCCTAACTATTATTGTTACTACGTACTTCTACTGTCTGCCTATTGAACATTTGTTTTGTACATTTCACCCACTACTAAGCACTTCTACTACTATTGTCCCATCATTATTCTTTCTGCTGCTGTATTTATGTTATTTCTATAATGAAAACTCTCCTATACTGTTCTGTTACTACGTCTTGCTACATCTGTTGCTACTGTAGTTTTATTACTACTTCTGCCCACTGTTCTGATGCAATGCATCTTACTATATCGCTTTTAATGAGTACTGCTATGTGCTTCTACTACTTTAGGAATGGAAGCTCTACTCTACTACTTTATACAGTATATACTGCTACACTACATTACTACTAGTACTATTACTACCGCATGTACTACTGCTTTACACACTGCTACACTACATCAATACTAATACTGTTACTATCACATCATGTAATACTACTTTACATTCTGTGACAATACTTTACTACTTATTCTATTACTATATTACTATCACATGTAATACTACTTTACATTCTGCGACAATACTACTTATTCTATTACTATCACACGTAATACTACTTTACATTCCTCGACAATACTTTACTACTTATTCTATTACTATATTACTATCACATGTAATACTACTTTACATTCCTCGACAATACTTTACTACTTATTCTATTACTATCACATGTAATACTACTTTACATTCCGCGACAATACTTTACTACTTATTCTATTACTATATTACTATCACATGTAATACTACTTTACATTCTGCGACAATACTACTTATTCTATTACTATCACACGTAATACTACTTTACATTCCTCGACAATACTTTACTACTTATTCTATTACTATCACACGTAATACTACTTTACATTCCTCGACAATACTTTACTACTTATTCTATTACTATCACATGTAATACTACTTTACATTCCGCGACAATACTTTACTACTTATTCTATTACTATATTACTATCACATGTAATACTACTTTACATTCTGCGACAATACTACTTATTCTATTACTATCACACGTAATACTACTTTACATTCCTCGACAATACTTTACTACTTATTCTATTACTATCACATGTAATACTACTTTGCATTCTGCGACAATACTTTACTACTTATTCTATTACTATCACATGTAATACTACTTTACATTCTGTGACAATACTTTACTACTTATTCTATTACTATCACATGTAATACTACTTTACATTCCGCGACAATACTTTACTACTTATTCTATTACTATATTACTATCACATGTAATACTACTTTACATTCTGCGACAATACTACTTATTCTATTACTATCACATGTAATACTACTTTACATTCCTCGACAATACTTTACTACTTATTCTATTACTATCACACGTAATACTACTTTACATTCCTCGACAATACTTTACTACTTATTCTATTACTATCACATGTAATACTACTTTACATTCTGCGACAATGCTTTACTACTTATTCTATTACTATCACATGTAATACTGCTTTATATTATCTGTTGCTACTGTAGTTTTATTACTACTTCTTCCCACAGTTCTGATGCAATGCATCTTACTATATCGCTTTTAATGAGTACTGCTATGTACTTGTACTACTACTATTACTACATCCTCCTCTGTGGTGCTACATCTTGCTTTACCACTTATTGCTGCTGCTACTGCTGACCAAGCAATTAGGAATGGAAGCTCTACTCTACTACTTTATACAGTATATACTGCTACACTACATTACTACTAGTACTATTACTACCGCATGTACTACTGCTTTACACACTGCTACACTACATCATTACTAATACTGTTACTATCACATGTAATACTACTTTACATTCTGCTACAATACTTTATTACTAATATTATACTATCACATGTAATACTACTTTACATTCTTCTACAATACTTTGCTACAAATACTATTCACATGTACCACTGCTTTATATTATCTGTTGCTACTGTAGTTTTATTACTACTTCTGCCCACTGTTCTGGTGCAATGCATCTTACTATATCGCTTTTAATGAATACTTCCATGTGCTTCTACTACTACTATTACTACATCCTCCCCTGTGGTGCTTCATCTTGTTTTACCACTTATTGCTGCTGCTGCTGCTGCTGCTACTACTGACCAAGCAATTAGGAATGGAGGCTCTACTACAATAATTACTAATAACTATTACTAACATACATTTAATTTACTAAATAGAACTGCAGTGTGCGCTGCTGATCCTCTATTAACACAGCATGGGGAAAGAAAGGCCATATAACAGGGTTTTCTTACTACATCTTGTAATATCACTACCAATAACTAATACTAACTCTACACATACTATTCTGGTACTATATAAAACTACAACTCTATAATACTACAACTCTTTTAATACAGTTACTCTTACACCAAGAATAACAACTACTGCTACTATTACATGACACCGCATGATACATGATACTGCCCATCCTAATTTTGATCCCCTCTCTGATACCTGAATGTAGGGCGACACAACACTCTTCTGTATTATATCACATTACTATGACTTCTAATGCTCTTGTACTACCGGTATATCATACTATTTACTACTATCACAGGTACAACTGATATACTAATACTGTATGTCTACTCTACATCACTATTAATATTATTACTACCACACATACTACTACTTTATATATATTGCTATACTACATTGTTACTATGACTGCCACATGTTCTACTGCTTTATATATACTAATACACTACATCATTACTGATAGTAATACTATTTCTAACATACTAAATACTAACATACATGCAGCTAGACTACATCACTACTATTACTACTACATGCACTACTGCTCTATATACTGCTACACTATATCACTGCTAGTACTTTTACTACCACGTTTACTACTGCTCTATATACTGCTATACAACATCACTGCTAGTACTATTACTACCACGTGTACTACTGCTCTATATACTGCTATACTACATTACTACTAGTACTATTACTACCACGTGTACTACTGCTCTATATACTGCTATACAACATCACTGCTAGTACTATTACTACCACGTGTACTACTGCTCTATATACTGCTATACTACATCACTACTAGTACTATTACTACCACGTGTACTACTGCTATATATACTGCTATACTACATCACTACTAGTACTATTACTACCATGTGTACTACATCACTACTAGTACTATTGCTACCATGTGTACTACTGTTATGTATACTGCTATACTACATCACTACTAGTACTATTACTACCATATATACTACTGCTGTCTATACTGCTATACTACATCACTACAAGTACTATTACTACCACGTACACTACTGCTATATATACTGCTACACGTCATTGTTACTAATACTATCACTGCCACATGTTCTGCTGCTTTATATATGCTACTACACTACACCACTACTGATGGTAATACTATTACTACTACATGTACTACTTCTCTATATACTGCTACACTACAGCATTACTAATACTATTACTATAACATGCACCGCTACTAATATTCTGCTACAATATTTTACAACTAATACTATTACTATCACATGTACTACTGCTTTATATATATATTGCTACATTGTATCACTACTAATACTACAGTGTTTCTATTACATCTGCTACTGATATACATGCAGCTAGACTACATCACTATCATTGCTACCACACATACTACTGCTTTATATAGATCTACAATATATTACTACTAATACTATTACTATCACATGTACTACTGCTTTATATACACCTACAATGTATTACTACTAATACTATTACTATCACATTTACAACTGCTTTATATACACCTGCATATATTACTACTAATACTATTGCAACCACATGTGCTACGTCTACATATACTGCTACACTATATCACTACTAATACTACTACTACCACATGTACTACTGCTTCATATATATACTGCTACACTACATCACATCAATACTACTACTACTACCACATATACTACTGCTATACATACCATTACACTACAGCATTACTAATACTATTACTATCACATGTAGTGCTACTTTATATTCTGCTACAATACTTTCCTACTAATACTATATTTGGATCTCAGGCTGAATATATCTGTAATCAAACCTAGAGGTTGCAAGATGGAGATCTGCTATGAGGGATACCAATGTTGGAACACAGTACAATATATGAACTCAGTAAGTAGCTTCAATTGCTCTGAAATGTATCTGGAAATACTTTGATCTCCATGTGTGTGTGCCTGTAGAGCAAAGACCTTCACTGATATATTGGATGTATAAACAAAATGTTCGTTCTTTTAAAGAAGTCATGTTAGGTTGTATTAAAATCCCATCAAATGTAAGAAAAAATCCTTTATACACTACATCACTACTAATACTACTACTACCACATGTACTACTGATATACGTACTACTACACTGCATCACTACTATTACTACCACATGTACTACTGATATACGTACTACTACACTGCATCACTACTATTACTACCACATGTACTACTGATATACGTACTACTACACTACATCACTACTATTACTACCACATGTACTACTGATATACGTACTACTACACTGCATCACTACTATTACTACCACATGTACTACTCATATACGTACTACTACGCTACATCACTACTATTACTACCACATGTACTACTGATATACGTACTACTACACTGCATCACTACTGTTACTACCACATGTACTACTGATATACGTACTACTACGCTACATCACTACTATTACTACCACATGTACTACTGATATACGTACTACTACACTGCATCACTACTATTACTACCACATGTACTACTGATATACGTACTACTACACTACAGCACTACTATTAATACCACATGTACTACTGATATACGTACTACTACGCTACATCACTACTATTACTACCACATGTACTACTGATATACGTACTACTACACTACAGCACTACTATTAATACCACATGTACTACTGATATACGTACTACTACACTGCATCACTACTATTACTACCACATGTACTACTGATATACGTACTACTACACTGCATCACTACTATTACTACCACATGTACTACTGATATACATACTACAACACTACATCACTACTAATACTACTACTACCACATGTACTACTGATATACGTACTACTACACTGCATTACTACTATTACTACCACATGTACTACTGATATACGTACTACTACACTACATCAATACTACTACTACCACCTATACTACTGATATACACACTACTACACTACATCACTACTAATACTAATACTACCACATGTACTACTTATATACACACTACTACACTACATCACTGGTAATATTATTACTACCACATGTACTACTGATATACGTACTACTACACTACATCACTACTAATACTACTACTACCACATATATTAATGATATACACACTACTACACTACATCACTACTAATACTACTACTACTACCACATGTACTAATGATATACGTACTACTACACTACATCACTACTAATACTATTACTACCACATGTACTACTGATATACGTACTACTACACTGCATCACTACTATTACTACCACATGTACTACTGATATACGTACTACTACACTGCATCACTACTAATATTACTACTACCACATGTACTACTGATATACGTACTACTACACTGCATTACTACTATTACTACCACATGTACCTCTGATATACGTACTATTACACTACATCAGTACTACTACTACCACATATACTACTGATATACACACTACTACACTACATCACTACTAATACTACTACTACCACATGTACTACTGATATACGTACTACTACACTACATCACTACTTATACTACTACTACTACTACTACTACTACTATCACATGTACTACTGATATACCTACTACTACACTGCATCACTACTAATACTACTACTACCACATATACTACTGATATACACACTACTACACTACATCACTACTAATACTACTACTACCACATATACTACTGATATACACACTACTACACTACATCACTACTTATACTACTACTACCACATGTACTACTGATATACTACCACATGTACTACTACACTACATTACTACTTATACTACTACTACTACTACTACTACTACTACTACCACATGTACTACTGAAATACACACTACTACACTACATCACTACTACTACTACTACTACATATACTACTGATATACACACTACTACACTACATCACTACTAATACTATTACTATCACATGTACTACTGATATACGTACTACTACACTGCATCACTAGTAATATTACTACTACCACATGTACTACTGATATACACACTACTACACTACATCACTACTAATACTGTTACTACCACATGTACTACTGATATAGACACTACTACACTACATCACTACTTATACTACTACTGCCACATATACTACTGATATACACACTACATCACTACTAATACTATTAGTACCACATGTACTACTGATATACACACTACTACACTACATCACTACTAATACTACTACTACTACTACCACATGTACTACTGATATACGTACTACTACACTACATCACTACTAATACTACTAATATCTATGTCCTATGGTCTTCAGCTTCATCTAGTGACCATAGTGCCCTATACTGTCACACCAATCAATTTTTTTTTTTTTATAAATGAACAACATTCGACCTGCAGAGGAAAAGGAGGAGAACATTTGATTTTTCCCCATTCACACAAATGTACCAGCAGTTTTGCTGGAGGAATAGCTATGCAGGCCATAGATGGGTCGAAAACTGTCCGTTTTTTATAAAAAAAAAAAAAAAATTGGTTGTTCGATCGGCAGACGTTACCACCAACGGTAAAAAAATCAGCCAATTTTTGTCCCATCTACGGCCGGCATTTAACCCCATAATTACTTCTGTCCCTTGCAGAGAGCTCCGCTATTATATTTTACATGAAAGTCTTGCGGTTGCAACAATGTATCTATTTGTATCCATTTCGGATACAGATGGTTTTATTCGGATACAAATAGATACATTGTTGCAACTGCAAGACTTTCATGTAAAATATAATAGCGGACTGGAATTCTTATTATTATTATTATTCTTATTCCTCTTCTTTTTCTACTTCTTCTTCTTTTCTTCTTCTTTTTCTTCTCCTTCTTCTTCTTTTTCTTCTTTTTCTTATTCTTCTTCTTCTGTTTCTTCCTCTTCTTCTTCTTTTTCTTCTCCTTCTTCTTCTTCTTCTTCTTCTTTTTCTTCTCCTTCTTCCTCTTTTTTCTTCCTCTTCTTCTTTTTCTATTTCTTATTCCTCTCCTTCTCCTTTTTTTCTTTTTCTTCTTCTTCTTCTTCTTTTCTTCTTTTCTTCTGCTTCTTCTTCTTCTTTTCTTATTCTTCTTTTCTTATTCTTCTTCTTTTTCTTCTTCTTCTCCTTCTTTTTCCTCTTCTCCTTCTTGCAGGTCACGGCTCATGCGCAGATTTTTTATCGGTAAAACGATCGGCCGATTTGCCCATCATTGCCGGGAAAATCGGCCGATCGTCAAAATTGGCTGTGAATTTTCCAACTTGACCGATAAAAAAAATTTGTAAAAACCCAGAAAAATGGCCGACCAATTAACCCACTAACAGTGCGCAAATCGGCCGATTTTTACCCGTCTATGGCCTGCATAACTATGCAACTATATATACATCCCAAAGTTTAAGTATAACGCAAGTTTTTGATGCTCAAAGTATGAAAGGACAATAGGAGCGCCAGATCCAGCAGTGAAAGAGTCCAAAGTGTTTTAATGACTTAAAATATGACCAAATTAACCACTTCCAGTCCGGACACTTTCACCCCCTTCCTGCCCAGTCCAATTTTCAGCTTCCAGCGCTATCACACTTTGAATGACAATTGCGCAGTCATGCAACATTGTACCCAAATGAATTTTTTAGCATTTTTTGAGACAGATAAAACTATTTTGGTGATATTTATTCACCGCTGGGATTTTTATTTTTTTTGCTATACAAATGAAAAAGTCCAAACATTTTGAAAAAAAGTGTTTTTCTTACAAAATTTTGCAAATAAATAATCTTTCTTCATAAATTTTGGCCAAAATGTATTCAACTATCTTTTTAGTGAAATAAAAATAACCCAAATTAGTTTATAACCAAATTTATAATTTTTCAAAAAAAGTTTACATTTTTTATTTTTTTTGTATTATTATTTATGTTTTTTTTTTTTTTTTAACATACTGTCACCCTAGCAGTACAGTGTCACCATAGATCACCGCTGGCTGCTGTGCAGGGAGTGCGCTCTCAGCACGGTAAGTAGTAATGGCATTTCATACGCTGTTTTAAACCTGCAGCTTCTGGTAAAGTAATCCCTGTTGATCCTGCCATGAAGCTTCTTTTTTAGGCACTTCCTGTTATGGGGTGACAACTGTCTTCTAATTGTGCTCCTGTGTTGTCACCCTGTGACTCATGCTCCCCTGATGGAGACTATGAATGGCCTCTCCAGCCCACATTGTACAGGCATGGTTCCCTGGTGTATATTGGGAGCGGACATTCCCACTTGCATTTTTTCAGCAATTTTCATGCGCATCCAGTGTCGGGACACGGTCATTTAGAGTCCAGGGCAAACATGCCAAATTGTGCCCCCCCAAGATGTGTCAGCAAAAATCACCCCCCGACCAAAAAAAAAAAATTGAGCATTAATTTACATGCTTACCTTCTAATTATAAATTCCCCCTCCTCCCAGTACAAATCTGCCACCCTGCTGAAATCCCCCCTCCCAGCACAAATTTGCCCATCCCCCAGCTCAAATTCTCTCTCTTCCCATATGCCCCAGCACTAATCCCCTCCCCTAAAAAAAAAATTCCCCCTCTGAGCACAAATCCTCTCCTCTCCACTCCAAATCCCCCCAGCACAAATTCCCCTCCCCCAATCCCCCGTCCTAGCACACATCCCCCCTTCCCCAAATGTATCCTCCTAGCATAAATACCCCCCAATTATCCCTACTAGTACAACCTCCCAACACAAATCCCCCTGAATCACCCCTCATAGCACACCTTCCTAAATTTCCCTTCCTAAAACAATTCTTCTTACCCCCCACACACACACACACCCAACACAAATCCCCCCCCCCCCAATCTCCTTGTGGTGCTGGAATGAGTGCATGCGGACAGGAGCAGTATGCAAAGTCTGGTGCAGCTGTGCACGAGAGCCAATCAGGTTCAAGTTCAGTTTGTTCACCTAGGCTTTGATCAGGGGTGGACTGACAACTCATGGGGCCCCCAGGCAATAGGGGATCATGGGGCCCCTGTGTCCTCGCCCACACTCAAACCACACCCAAAAAAGCCTAAGAAAGGTACCAGGGGCATCTCATGGGGCCCCCTACTGACCCCGGCCCTCGGGCAGTGCCTGAGTTTCCAAATGGTCAGTCCGCCCCTGGCTTTGACAATAAAACCTGGAAGCTGATTGGTTTCTATGCAGAGCTGCACCAGATTTTACCCTCTCCAGTTTTGGTAAATCAACCCAAAGTGTCTGAGAGAAGCTGGAGGAGTCCAGCGCTGAGATTATCCATCTGTCAGAAAAAAAAAAATCTAAGGGCTCATTCGCACATGCAGTTTCTGATGAAGAGCAATCTGCATTTGATCGCTCTTCAGAGGGCATTTGACAGGCAGTGAGGAGATCTCATGTCATCTCCTCACTGCCAGGTTTAGCCCTGTAAATGCGGCACAACCTCACTGCAGTCACATGGATTGCACACGTCATGTCATAGTAACAGGCATCTCATCCAGAATAAGGGGGGGGGGGGCAATGCACCAAAACTGATGCAAAGGTCAATTGTGGTGCACATGAGGGCATTGCTGCACATTGCAAGACACAGCACACCCATCAGGGAGGTGCTCCGGGGTCCTCACATGGGATAGATCCCGAGCTTGCAGATATCGAAACTGCCTTCATACACCATCTACACATTCTCTACATCAACAGGGGGAGGGCGGGGGGGGGGGGGGTTCTTGTTGGTTTTTTGAAGCATATGTCTCCTCAGCAGTTTGTTGAGCAAAACTGAAAATTTACATTTCTGAAAAATGTCTCAATATAAAATCAGTAATGTGCAGATAAAAAACTATTTCACCAGAAAAATTCCACTCCTCCCCCACCCACTGGCTGCATTACAAGTCTTGTCATCAGATCCTTGGAACTAATACAGCTTAATATTCTACTACTAGAAATAATAATAATAATAACAGCAGCAATACAATTAATTCATGTATTAACAATTAACTTTTATTAATAAATAATATTAATTATTTATTAATAATTAATTATACATTTACTTTGATTTTATTAACTATTCAATTTTATTAGTAAATAATATTGATTGTATTAACAATTGACTACTATTGATAAATAATATTAATACATTTACTTTTATTTTATTAACAATTCACTTTAATTAGTAAATAATATTAATTTTATTAACAATTAACTATTATTGATAAATAATAATAATACATTTACTTTTATTTTATTAACAATTAACTTTTATTAGTAAATAATATTAAATGTATTACCAATTAACTATTATTGATAAATAATAATAATACATTTACTTTTATTTTATTAACAATTCACTTTTATTAGTAAATAATATTAATTACATTAACAATTAACTATTATTGATAAATAATATTAATAATACATTTACTTTTATTTTATTAACAATTAACTATTATTAGTAAATAATATTAAATGTATTAACAATTAACTACTATTGATAAATAATATTAATAAATTTACTTTTATTTTATTAACAATTAACTTTTATTAGTAAATAATATTAATTTTATTAACAATTAACTATTATTGATAAATAATAATAATAATAATAATAATACATTTACTTTTATTTTATTAACAATTAACTTTTATTAGTAAATAATATTAAATGTATTAACAATTAACTATTATTGATAAATAATAATAATAAAGGTACTTTTATTTTATTAACAATTAACTATTATTAGTAAATAATATTAAATGTATTAACAATTAACTACTATTGATAAATAATATTAATAAATTTACTTTTATTTTATTAACAATTAACTTTTATTAGTAAATAATATTAATTTTATTACCAATTAACTATTATTGATAAATAATAATAATAATAATAATAATACATTTACTTTTATTTTATTAACAATTAACTTTTATTAGTAAATAATATTAAATGTATTAACAATTAACTATTATTGATAAATAATAATAATAAAGGTACTTTTATTTTATTAACAATTAACTTTTATTAGTAAATAATATTAATTTTATTAACAATTAACTATTATTGATAAATAATAATAATAATAATACATTTACTTTTATTTTATTAACAATTAACTTTTATTAGTAAATAATATTAAATGTATTAACAATTAACTATTATTGATAAATAATAATAATAAAGGTACTTTTATTTTATTAACAATTAACTTTTATTAGTAAATAATATTAATTGTATTAACAATTTACTACTATTGATAAATAATAATAAATTTACTTTTATTTTCTTAACAATTAACTTTTATTAATAAATAATATTAATTGTATTAATAATTAACTACTACTGATAAATAATTATAATAATAATACCAAATAATTCACTTTTATTTTATTAAGTTAACTTTTATTAGTAAATAATATAAACTTTATTAACAATTAACTATTAATAAATAAACAATATTAAAATAAATAATAATAGTATAATAATTTGTTTTTATTTTATTAACAAGTAACTTAATACATTATTATTATAAAAATAATTATTAAATTAATTATTAGTAAATAATATTATTGTTGTTGTTATTCATAATAATAATAATAATAATAAAAAATAGTTCACTTTTAATACACATACAGTAGTACGTGTATAGATAAGTAAAACTAAAGTCCGTCACAAGTTCTCTGTAACTAATACAGCTTAATATTCTACTCACTATTGTTACAACTAATACAGCTCAAATTACTAATTCTGTTACTCCAAATAATAATTAATATTTAATTATCAATTAGTTAATAATTAATTACAAATTAACTATTATTAATAAATAATAATAACACAACAAATAAATAATTCACTTTAATTATGTTAATTACTTGTAGTTAAAGTAAAACTAAAGACCCTCAAGACATGCAAATTCTCTTTCACGAAAAAAAAACAAAAAAACACTTTTCCCATCTCCTGATGACTTTTTGGTGATAGTACCATGCAGTGTATATATATATATAGGCTAAATGGTTAGCACTTCTGCCTGGCAGTACTAGGGTCGTTGGTTCGAATCAGCACCACCTGCCTGGAGTTTGCATGTTCTCCCTGTGCCTGTGTGGGTTTCTTCCGGGTACTCCAGTTTCCTCCCACACTCCAAAGACATGCTGGTAGGTGAATTGTCTCCTGTCTAAATTGTACCTAGTATGTGTATGTATGAATGTGAGTTAGGGACCTTAGATTGTACGCCCCTTGAGGGTTAGGGACTGATGTGAATGTACAATATATATGTAAAGTGCTGCGTAAATTGACGGCGCTATATAAGTACCTGAAATAAATAAATACATATAACTAAGTAATACAAAATGTAATTTATGTAACCAAGAAAATTACTTTAATGTACTTCCATGTTAAAAAAATATACTCAACTAAATCATTTTTTTTTCATAGTAAGGAAAGGTTAGAATTTCTTCCTGTTATTACTTGTATCCTGGGCTCCGCAGGGAAAACCTACAACAGCAAAACATTTAAAAAAATATATATATATTTTTTCTTTATACTGTGTCCTTGTAGCAAATTTTCCCTCACTTCCTGTCTGATGAAACTGCTGTCACCATAACAGAAAGTGTATATAAATCTCCCTGCATAACAGTAAGAAACTGACAGAGATTGTCACCCTTCCCTGCTCTACCCAGAACTACAACTAAAACTTCACTAGAAGGTTCCTGGTAAAAGCACTCTTTTGTTTCATAGCAAGGTTCACCGTTCTGTATTAGCAAACATTTTCTAATAAAGCAAAAATATATATATATATCATTTTCTAAATCAAGTTGCACCTAAGCAGCTCTACTTGGATGCAATTTAGAGGTGACTTGGATGCGACTTTGGATGGGTGAGACTTGGATGCGACTTTGGATGGGTGAGACTTGGATGTGACTTTGGATGGGTGAGACTTGGATGTGACTTTGGATGGGTGAGACTTGGATGTGACTTTGGATGGGTGAGACTTGGATATGACTTTGGATGGGTGAGACTTGGATGTGACTTTGGATAGGTGAGACTTGGATGTGACTTTGGATGGGTGAGACTTGGATGAGACTGGATGGATGAGACTTGGATGCGACTTTGGATGGGTGAGACTTGGATGTGACTTTGGATGGGTGAGACTTGGATGAGACTGGATGGGTGAGTCTTGGATGAGACTGGATGGGTGAGACTTGGATGCGACTTTGGATGGGTGAGACGTGGATGAGACTTTGGATGGGTGAGCCTTGGATGAGACTGGATGGGTGAGACTTGGATGAGACTGGATGGGTGAGACTTGGATGTGACTTTGGATGGGTGAGACTTGGATGCGACTTTGGATGGGTGAGGCTTGGATAAGACTTTGGATGGGTGAGACGTGGATGCAACTTTGGATGGGTGAGACTTGGATGAGACTGGATGGGTGAGACTTGGATGAGACTTTGGATGGGTGAAACTTGGATGCGACTTTGGATAGATGAGACTTGGATGAGATTTTGGATAGATGAGACTTGGATGAGACTTTGGATGGGTGAGACTTGGATGTGACTTTGGATGGGTGAGACTTGGATGAGACTGGATGGGTGAGACTTGGATGCGACTTTGGATGGATGAGACTTGGATGACACTGGATGGGTGAGACTTGGATGAGACTTTGGATGGGTGAGACTTGGATGTGACTTTGGATAGATGAGACTTGGATGTGACTTTGGATGGGACTTTGGATAGATGAGACTTGGATGAGACTTTGGATGGGTGAGACTTGGATGAGACTTTGGATAGATGAGACTTGGATGAGACTTTGGATAGATGAGACTTGGATGTGACTTTGGATGGGTGAGACTTGGATGAGACTTTGGATAGGTGAGACTTGGATGTGACTTTGGATAGATGAGACTTGGATGAGACTTTGGATGGGTGAGACTTGGATGTGACTTTGGATAGATGAGACTTGGATGTGACTTTGGATAGATGAGACTTGGATGCGACTTTGGATGGGTGAGACTTGGATGAGACTTTGGATAGATGAGACTTGGATGTGACTTTGGATGGGTGAGACTTGGATGATACTTTGGATAGATGAGACTTGGATGTGACTTTGGATGGGTGAGACTTGGATGATACTTTGGATAGATGAGACTTGGATGTGACTTTGGATGGGTGAGACTTGGATGTGACTTTGGATAGATGAGACTTGGATGTGACTTTGGATAGATGAGACTTGGATGTGACTTTGATGCTACTTGAGTGCCAAAAAGTGTCGCATGGAAGTCCATACTTTCCTATTGGCAAAAAAACTCCACCAACACTTGCATTTTTGGTGCGGGTCCATTGAAGTCTATTACACACAAAACACAAAAAAAAAAGTCCCGGACCCTCTCCAAAAAACACAGCAGCTCAAAACGCACAGATGTGAACTAGACCCATAGGAAATCATCTTAAATGGACTTTAGTTTCACCGAAGCAGCTGTATTGGTAAAGCCGAGAGTCTCTGTTTCAATGAAACCAATTTTGCCGAATTCACATTGCTCATCCCTGGTACCAAAACCAAAACATCATTTTTGAGTGGACTGACCCTTTGAAAATGTTTTGCTTTGCAGAGACCTTTGCTCAATAACCAGCTGGACTAGTTCTTCGGCTCGGTTCCCACCTATGCAGTTTGCATTTGATCCGTTTCCACAGTGCTTTTTTGCAGTGTGTTTCACGTTTTTGCACATGCGTGTTTCAGAGTTTTTTAACTTGTTGCTGGGCAAAATAAAACGTATCAAAATCACGTAAAAAATGCATAAAAAATGCACTGCATGCTTTTCTGCAGCATCTCCATTGAGGTCTATTGAACAAAAATTGCAACGTTTTGCGTTTAAAAATGTCCCCGACCCTTTCCAAAAAAATGCAGCAGGTGAAAATGTCGAGATGTGAACCTTTCCCATAGGAAATCATGTTAAATGGACTGCTGTGCATTTCTGTAAAATGCTGCGGAAAACGCTTAGGTGTGAACCTAGACTTAGGGAAGGTCCTGCAACTTACTGTAGACATCCATTGGGACATAGGAGTACCTTGACAAGCCTCTCCAGTAAAGCCCTCCACTCTCCAATAAAGCCCTCCACTCTCCAATAAAAACCTCCGCTCTCTAATAAAGCCCTCCACTCTCCAATAAAAACCTCCGCTCTCTAATAAAGCCCTCCGCTCTCCAATAAAGCCCTCCGCTCTCTAATAAAGCCCTCCGCTCTCCAATAAAGCCCTCCGCTCTCTAATAAAGCCCTCCTCTCTCTAGTAAAGCCCTCCGCTCTCTAGTAAAGCCCTCCGCTCTCTAGTAAAGCCCTCCGCTCTCCAACAAAGCCCTCCACTCTCCAACAAAGCCCTCCGCTCTCCAGTAAAGCCCTCCACTCTCCAATAAAGCCCTCTGCTCTCCAATAAAGCCCTCCGCTCTCCAAAAGAACCTTCCTCTCTTCAATAAAGTCCTCCGCTCTCCAATAAAGCCCTCCGCTCTCCTATAAAGCCCTCCGCTCTCCTATACAGCCCTCCACTGTCCAAAAGAACCTTCCACTCTCCAATAAAGCCCTCCACTCTCCAATAAAGCCCTCCACTCTCCAATAAAGCCCTCCACTCTCCAGTAAAGCCCTCCGCTCTCCAGTAAAGCCCTCCACTCTCCAGTAAAGCCCTCCGCTCTCCAATAAAGCCCTCCGCTCTCCAATAAAGCCCTCCGCTCTCCAATAAAGCCCTCCACTCTCCAAAAGAACCTTCCTCTCTTCAATAAAGTCCTCCGCTCTCCAATAAAGCCCTCCGCTCTCCTATACAGCCCTCCGCTCTCCTATACAGCCCTCCACTGTCCAAAAGAACCTTCCACTCTCCAATAAAGCCCTCCACTCTCCAATAAAGCCCTCCACTCTCCAGTAAAGCCCTCCGCTCTCCAATAAAACCCTCCGCTCTCTAATAAAGCCCTCCAGTCTCCAGTAAAGCCCTCCGCTCTCCAGTAAAGCCCTCCGCTCTCCAATAAAGCCCTCCACTCTCCAGTAAAGCCCTCCACTCTCCAATAAAGCCCTCCGCTCTCCAATAAAGCCCTCCACTCTCCAGTAAAGCCCTCCGCTCTCCAATAAAGCCCTCCGCTCTCCAGTAAAGCCCTCCGCTCTCCAATAAAGCCCTCCACTCTCCAATAAAGCCCTCCACCCTTCAGTAAAGCCCTCCGCTCTCCAATAAAGCCCTCCACCCTTCAGTAAAGCCCTCCACCAGCCAACTGCTAACCAAAACGAAGCCTCCTATACAGCCCTCCACTGTCCAAAAGAACCTTCCACTCTCCAATAAAGCCCTCCACTCTCCAATAAAGCCCTCCACTCTCCAATAAAGCCCTCCACTCTCCAGTAAAGCCCTCCGCTCTCCAATAAAGCCCTCCACTCTCCAGTAAAGACCTCCACTCTCTAATAAAGCCCTCTGCTCTCCAATAAAGCCCTCCACTCTCCAGTAAAGCCCTCGACTCTCCAATAAAGCCATCCACTCTTCAGTAAAGACCTCCACTCTCTAATAAAGCCCTCCGCTCTCCAATAAAGCCCTCCACTCTTCAGTAAAGTCCTCTGCTCTCCAATAAAGCCCTCCACTCTCCAGTAAAGGCTTCCGCTCTCCAATAAATCCTTCCACTCTCCAATAAAGCCCTCCACTCTCCAAAAAAGCCCTCCACTCTCCAGTAAACCCCTCCACACTCCAATAAAGCCCTCCACTCTCCAGTAAAGCCCTTCGCTCTCCAATAAATCCTTCATCTCTCCAATCAAGCCCTCCACTGTCCAAAAGAACCTTCCACTCTCCAATAAAGCCCTCCATTCTCCAATAAAGCCCTCTGCTCTTCAATAAAGCCCTCCATTCTCCAATAAAGCCCTCTGCTCTCCAATAAAGCCCTGCTCTCGAATAAAGCACTCCGCTCTCCAATAAAGCCCTCCACTCTCCAGTAAAGCCCTCCGCTCTCCAGTAAAGCCCTCCACTCTCCAATAAAGCCCTCCACTCTCCAATAAAGCCCTCCACTCTCCAGTAAAGCCCTCCACTCTCCAGTAAAGCCCTCCTCTCTCCAATAAAGCCCTCTGCTCTCCAGTAAAGCCCTCCGCTCTCCAATAAAGCCCTCCACCCTTCAGTAAAGCCCTCCGCTCTCCAATAAAGCCCTCCACCCTTCAGTAAAGCCCTCCACCAGCCAACTGCTAACCAAAACGAAGCCTCACCCAGGTGCCATCAGTCCATTTAAGAGAGATGAATATTCCACTTCCACAAAGAATATCTTTTTATTCAAACAGCTTCTGCTACATGAACATCGCTGTCAGGGCCAGGACAAGGGGTGGGCAGGAGGGACTACTGCCCTGGGCGCAGAGAAGCAAATAGTAGATGCAGGGTGGTACACCCATTCTAAGGCATTCATTAACAGTGGGGAAGGGGGGGGGTTGCAATTCTGGATCCTTGCCCTGGGCACTGGACACCCCATACTGACTGCTGTGATAGAAAACCCAAAACCAAAACTTGCTTTTTCCTTTTTCATTTCTACATTTCACCCAAACCGTCCTCTCCGCTCCTCCCACGACCTCCTGCTTTCTAGCTCCCTTGTCTCCTCCTCCCATGCTCGTCTCCAGGACTTCTCCAGAGCCTCCCCCATCCTCTGGAACTCTCTACCCCAATCTACCCGACTATCGCCTACTCTGCCCACTTTTAGGCGATCTCTGAAAACTTCAGGGAAGCCTATCCCGCCCTCAGGTAATAACGGAATCTTCTATTCCTCCTACCAGCCCTTCCCCCACAGTCATTACCTTTTGTACTGCCAGCCCCTCCCTCTTAGATTGAAAGCTCCCAGGATCAGGCCCTCCTATCCCTCTTGTATTGACTTGTATTGTTGCTGTATTGTCTGCCATTATATTGTAAAGCGCTGAGCAAACTGTTGGCACCATATAAACCCTGTATAATAATAATAATAATAATAATAATAATAATAATAATAAATCCCATATAATAATAATAATAATAAAAATAAAATAATAAATCCTGTGTAATAATGATAATAATAATAAAATAATAAATCCTGTATAATAATAATAATAATAATAATAATAATAATAAATCCTGTATAAAAATAATAATAATAAATCCCATATAATAATAATAATAATAATAATAAAAATAAAATAATAAATCCTGTATAATAATAATAATAATAATAATAATAATAAATCCTGTATAATAATAATAATAATAATAAAATAATAAATCCTGTATTATAATAATAATAATAATAATAATAATAATAATAATAAATCCTGTGTAATAATGATAATAATAATAATAATAATAATAAATCCTGTATTATAATAATAATAATAATAATAATAATAATAATAAATCCTGTATAAAAATAATAATAATAATTTTGGATACAGCAAGAAAAAGATAGAACCCCTGTCAGGTTTTTGTTGCTGGCTGTGTCCCTTGCTGGGGAGTTAGCCCCCTCTCTTTGTCCTGGTGACCATTGAGAGAGAAAATAGGGATGACAGAAATGATGAGTTTTTTCTTTTCCCTTCTGTGAATATGAATAGCAGGATTTGGGAGAATTGTAGCAATTTTGGCTAAATTCATCGGATTCAACAGAGAAGGAGAACCGAAAATGGAGGAGATGAGGATTTGGTGGGTTTTAAGGGTGCAATGGGATTTAAAAGGCTCCTGAGGGTTACAGAAGCTCATTTCCATGTGCCAAAAAGTGTCCCCTCATTAACCTTTTTTTTTTTTTAAATACACAAAAAAGTTAAAAAGTGCAC
The DNA here is from genome assembly GCF_062004578.1 of Staurois parvus. Lineage (NCBI taxonomy): Eukaryota > Metazoa > Chordata > Amphibia > Anura > Ranidae > Staurois > Staurois parvus. Next base: position 2,197,633 of record NW_028318303.1, read on the forward strand.
CAATACGAAAAAAACAAATACTGTAAGTAAAAAAACACACTCCCCAGAGGGGGCGCAGACAGCAATAACAACTTGACAACGGTTCTAACCCTTCTCTACTCTATCCAAACATAAAGAAAACAAAAGTTTGGGCTCTGGATGCACTGGAATATTTCTACTACCAACATATTGTATGCTAAAAAATTCACGTATCCTGTTTTTAAATAGCAAGTGTGCTTTTGCATTTATATATGTATGTATATACATCACACATATATATATTCATATATGTTTATTCTATGCACTCTCTATATGGAATTTGTTTTATATTATATATATATTTTTTTTATATTATAGATTTTTTGTATACGATATATTATATATGATTTTTAGTTATACTATTATTAGGTATATTTTTTTCAATTAATTATTTAATTAATTAATTTTTTATACAATAGATACATTTTATAGTTCACAGTTTACATGACTTTTTATTGCTAATCGATCTTTAACCAGCGATTTTTATGCCAGTTTTACAATTAAGCGCTCAATTTTTTCCATCATAATTTTTTCCATCATTTCCATATATATATATATATATAAATATATATATATATATTTTTTTTTTATTATTATTTATTTATTTTTTTTGTAGGTGTTTTTTATATATATTTTTTCTCTCTATATGTTTTTTGACATTATTATTATAAGTATTGCCATTTTTATGAGTATTTTTATGCGTATTGTCATGCTCATCTACAGTATCACCACCCGTTATACCATGTTGAATATTCATGATTCATGTAATATTTTGAGGGGGATTTGCATTTTTGTTTTTTTGATCAGCTCTGATGAAGAAGGGAGCACCCTTCGAAACGCGTTAGCTTGTATTCCCCCCCCCCCCCTTTGGATTCACCTGTAACCCTGTGTGGATTATGGTTTACTTATGCCTGTTTTACCATCACTTTTGTGAGTATATTTCCTAAATAAAATAAAATTAGTCACTATTTATTGAGTAATGCGCAAGGTTTATGCGCTCTTTCTTTCATCTATCTATGAAATATATTTCTACTACCGGCTGTACTGCTACTGTTTCATAATACAGAACTCCTCTGGCCGATACTTCATTTCCTGCAAAGGGCTATTTGATTCAAATGGAATTGTGTTTGTATACGGTTTTATAAACCTATTATGTTCGGGGCCTAAAAAAAGTAATCATTTATTTTTTTTTCTCATTTTAAAACTCAGGAAAACAATTCCTGTTTACCATCTGCAGCCAGCAGGTGGCAAGCTCTACACAACATTACAGAGTTATTGTCCATAGAAGGGAAAGATTGGAGAGACTAGATGACAAACACTGCTAAACAAGGAGGGGCACACTCACTCCCTCTCTCCTGGCAGCGAAGGGCCCCTCTTGCTTAGTCAGTCTACACAGGCAGCCAAAAAGCAGGCAGGGAGCGCTCTGCAAACTGCATTTAATGGATGCACCTTGTGTTAGATGTAAAGACTGTATGCATGCAATGAAGGATAAATTATAGCAGCCATCTGTTTAAAATTTGGATATCTTTTTATGAAAATTCTAATTTTTAAACCCAACTTTTTTAGAATTCCTGTATCTGACCTCAAAACTCTTACAATTATTATATTTTTATATAGTATTGGACACCTTACCAACAGGCCCATTTTCCCTTTTTTTTTGAGTCCTTGATTTTTCCTCTCTTTCTTTCTATTTCTTTTTACAAATTATTATGGTTTTTGATATTCAACTTTTTAACGAATATTTGCAATTTTGTCTTAATATTTTCTATGGCACTGTATACTAAGATCCATAGACTTAATATACCTACAGCCTCTACTGTACAAGGTCTGTTTTTTTCTTTTTTCTTTTTTACTTTTTATGATAAAAGTCTTAATAAAAATATAAAAAATTGATTAAAAAAAAGTTTGTTTAAGCTAATTTTATTTTATTTTAATTGTACACATGTAACCAGTAATTTATTACACATTAAAATGTGGCTTGCATTTGTTTTGCTTTTTGTTTGTTTGGTTTTATTGTAGCTCTGTTACAGTTGTGTTTTAATTTTATTTTATAGCGCTACACTTTGTTTTACTATTTTAATTGTACTGTATATACTTTGGTATATTTTTTTACTATAAAAAGATTTTGATAAAAAAAAGTTTGTTTAGGCTTATTTTATTTTAATTGTACAAATGTAACCAGTAATTTATTACACATTAATATGTGGCTTGCATTTGTTTTTTTTGTGTGTTTTTTTATTGTAGCTCTGTTACAGTTGTGTTTTAATTTTATTTGATAGTGCTACACTTTGTTTTACTATTTTAATTGCACTGTATATACTTTGGTATATTTTTTTACTATAAAAAGATATTGATAAAAAAAAGTTTGTTTAAGCTAATTTTTTTTATTTTATTTTAATTATACAAATGAAACCAGTAATTTATTACACATTAATATGTGGCTTGCATTTGTTTTTTGTTTTTTTTTTCTGTTTTTTTTATTGTAGCTCTGTTACAGTTGTGCTTTAATTCTATTTTATAGCGCTACACTTTGTTTTACTATTTTAATTGTGCTGTATATACTTTGGTATATTTTTTTACTATAAAAAGATATTGATAAAAAAAAGTTTGTTTATTTTAATTTTATTTTATTTTAATTGTACAAATGTAACCAGTAATTTAATACACATTAATATGTGGCTTGCATTTGTTTTTTGTTTTGTTTTTTGTGTTTTTTTTTATTGTAGCTCTGTTACAGTTGTGTTTTAATTTTATTTTATAGCACTACACTTTGTTTTACTATTTTAATTGTGCTGTATATACTTTGATATATTTTTTTTACTATAAAAACTTTATTTTTAACAATTACAATTAAATAAATGACACGGAGCACCATGGGTTAACTAAAGAGAGTCGGCGCAGTAATATCTTCCTGCCATCAGACTCGCGCAAACTTTGCAAGAGCCATCTAATAAGGAGTTACTGTGTAAATTTCAGCTAACTATACTTTTTTTTTTTTACAATAAAACATTTAATATATGACAAAGGCCTCCCAGAGAATTATAGTTTATCAAAAGAGTCTCAAAACTGACTGATAATTAGTTCCTAGAAGATTGACATGTACAGTATAAACTCACAATTGCTCTTTATTATTACCTGGAAATTTGAAGTACATTGCCTGCTATCAGACCCAGAGGACCCGGATACACTGCACTATCATATAGAGCTGCACCCCTATTTAGAAATACACCCCATCCAGGGGTGGACTGACAACTCATGGGGCCCCTGGGCAATAGGGGATCATTGAACTCCTGTGTCCTTGCCCAAAACTGAAAAAAGCCTATGAAAAAGGTAGCAGGGGCATCTCATGGGGGCCCCCTACTGACCCCGGGCCTGACCAGTTTCCAAATGGTCAGTCCACCCCTGACCCCATCACAAACTACCTCACTTATTATTTAAGCATGTTTTACTTTAAAACAGAAAAACTGAACTCCAAGCAGATAAACACTAAATTGCCAAAAGTATTGGTCGGCCTGCCTTTGAACTGAACTGTAATGGCCTCCCCGTCTTAATCCGTAGGGTTCAATATTGAGTTGGCCCCGCCCTTGGCAACGAAAACAGCTTCAACTTTTCTGGGAAGGCCGTCCACAAGGTTTAGGAGGATCTCTATGGGAAGGTTGGACCATTCTTCCAGAAGCACATTTGTGAGGTCAGGCACTGATGTCGGGGGAGGAGGCCTGGCTCACAGTCTCTGCTCTAATTCATCCCAAAGGTGTTCTATCGGGTTGAGACCAGTCAAGTTCCTCCACCCCAAACTCACTCCTTTATGGACCTTGCTTTGTGCACTGGTGCGCAGTCATGTTGGAACAGGAAGGGGCCATCCCCTAACTCTTCCCACAAAGCTGGGAGCATTAAATTGTCCAAAATGTCTTGGTATGCTGACGCCTTAAGAGTTCCCTTCACTGGAACTAGGGGGCCAAGCCCATCCCCTGAAAAACAACCCCACACCATAATCCCCCCTCCACCAAACTTTACACTTGGCACAATGCAGTCAGGCAAGTACTGTTCTCCTAAAAACCGCCAAACCCAGACATGTCCATTGGATTGCCAGACAGAGAAGCGTGATTGGTCATTCCAGAGAACACGTTTTCACTGCTCTAGAGTCCAGTGGTGGCGTGCTTTACACCACTGCATCCGATGCTTTGCATTGCACTTGGTGATGTAAGGCTTGGATGCAGCTGCTCGGCCATGGAAACCCATTCCATGAAGCTCTCTACACACTGTTGTTGTGCTAATCTGAAGGCCACACCAAGTTTGGAGGTCTTTAGCTATTGACTCTGCAGACAGTTGGTGACCTCTGTGCACTGTGCACTTCAGCATGCGCTGACCCCGCCCTGTCATGTGACGTGGCCTACCACTTGGTGGCTGAGCTGCTGTTGTTCCCAGTTGCTTCCACTTTGTTATAATCCCACTAACAGTTGAGTGTGGAATATTTAGTAGCCAGGAAATGTCACGGATGGACTTATTGCACAGGTGACCACCTATCACGGGACCACGCTTGGAGTCACTGAGCTCCTGAGAGCGACCCATTTTTCACCAATGTTTGTAGAAGCAGTCTGCATGCCTAGGGGCTTGATTGTATACACTTGTGTCCATGGAGGGGATTGGAACATCTGAATCACATCTGATTTGGAGGGCGGGGCCAATACTTTTGGCAATATTATATATATATATACAGTATGTGTGTGTGTGTTTTTTTTTTCTTTTAATTGCTTTTTAATATGTTAATTTTTTTTTATTTCATCTATATATCAGCTTAAGAAAATGTGATGAGAAGGCAGTCTTACTGTCTTTGAAGTGAACCCCCTTTACTCTGATCTCTCCCTCCCCAAATGTCAAAATCCTGCTGGTATCAGAGTGCAAGCTCCTCGGGTGAGAAGTGGCGTCATTACATGTTATAGCCTACTCAGGGGCGGACTGACAACTCATGGGGCCCACGGGCAATAGGGGATCATGGGGCCCCTGTGTCCTCGCCCACACTCAAACCACACCCAAAAAAGCCTATGAAAGGAACCAAGGGCATCTCACGGGGTCCCCTACAGACCCCGGGCCCTCGGGCAGTGCCCGAGTACCCAAATGGTCAGTTCGCCCCTGAGCCTACTTATATTTTGCTGGATCAAGCGGCATATTTTTTAGCAATAATCATGTCCAGGTCAACAATAATTATTGCAAGGAATGAGGCCAGGAGTAGGCAACTCCAGCACTCCAGCTGTGCTGAAACTACAGATCCCATCATGCCTCTGATAGTTATGCCTGTAGTTGTCAGAGACTTGTTACCCCTGGACAGGGGCGGACTGACCATTTGGAAACTCGGGCACTGCCCGAGGGCCCGGGGTCAGTAGGGGGCCCCATGAGATGCCCCTGGTACCTTTTTCATAGGCTTTTTTGAGTTTGGGCAAGGACACAGGGGCCCCATGATCCCCTATTGCCCGGGGGCCCCATGAGTTGTCAGTCCGCCCCTGCCCCTGGAACTTTATAGCTTCATAACAGCTGTAGTGTTCAGGTTTCCTACCCCTGATTTAACCAAATAGCTTAGAGATTCTTACCAGCTTCTGAATTGTAGATACTAACACAAGACAAATCCTCAAACTGAGCACTGAGGCAGGGATTGGCTGTGACAATCACACGCGGTTCCTCATCACCTATGGAGGTGTGTACTATGGACAATATAAGGTTCTCTTCTGTAGTGGAGCAGTGAGCCAATCACAAGTCACTAAGTAGAGTTCTGGGGGTGTCCTATACACTGTGCAGAGTTCTTCCTAAAATATCTCTTATCTCTAGCTGCAATACTCACCCTATTTCCAGAGCTGTTCCCGCCGTAATTCTTTTCAGACACTAGATGTCGCCAGTGTTCCAGGTCCAAGTACCCCGTGCCAAGTACAGGAGAGGAGGACATACATCCATTGCCATGCCGCTGGACCCACAGAAACAAGTATGCAGACTGATTTATTTTTTTTTATCCACATGGCCTCCAGAGGATTCCCCCCCCCTTCCTGACCAGGCCATTTTTTGCGATATGGCACTGCGTTACTTTAACTGACAATTGCACGGTCATGCAACGCTGCACCCAAATTACATTTATGTCCTTTTTTTCTCCACAAATGGAGCTTTCTTACTGTGGCATTTGATCACCTCTATGTTTTTTATTTTTTGCACTATAAACAAAAAAAGACCGATGATTTTGAGAAAAAAACAATAGTTTTAACTTTTTTGTTATTAAACATGTCCAGTAAAAAAATTTAAAAAATCTAATTTTTTCACAAATTTAGGCCAAAATGTATTCTGCGGCATTTCTTTGTTTAAAAAAAATCCCAATACGTGTAAATTAATTGGTTGTCGTGAAAGTTGTAGCGTTTACAAATGGATGTATATATACTGGATTTTTTCTTTAATACTAGTAATGGCGGCGATCAGCAACTTATAGCAGGACTGTGGGACTGCGGTGGGCATTCTGACACTGTGGGGGTGGCTGACTAATGGCCACTAACATCCCCAGTGACACTAATGAATAATAAGCACTGACACTGTACTACTGGCACTGGGCAGGAAGGGGTTAACATCTGAGGTGATCAAAGGGTTAACTGTGCGTTTTACTAGAGAGACATGCTGGGCAGAGAAATACACAGCAGCATGTCCTTGCTGGCAGGAGAGAGACCTGTGTTGTTTGCACACAGGTCGCTCCCCTGTCAGTGTTATTGGGTGATCACGGGGAATCTCTGTCCGGGACCCAGTGATTGACATCCATAGCCACCAATGACGGTGCGAGTAGGGCAGCTATATATATATATACGTGATTTTGCACAGCCCTGCTGCCCTGTTGCAGTAATTCTACTATAGGGCGGCAGGGGAGCAGTTACAGAAAAATGTCAGGTCCTCCAAATGAAAGCATGGCAAATGGCAGTGTGGGATAGGGAACATGCAGCATGGTATATGGAACTACTGCATACCGACGCGTTTCACAGACAACATTCACTTCTTCAGGGCCAAGTAGTCAGCGACTCTCTACTTGATTGTAGTCAGTTATCTTAAAGTGGTTGTAAAGTCAAATATTTTTTTTTTTTACCCTAATGCATTCCCTGCAGCCAATTAGCTGTTCCTTCCCCCCTGCTATACACTTACCTGAGTCCTACCTCTTGATATAGGGACCAACGCTCCCTCTTCCTGGTGTCACAGGACACTCTGAGAGCAGCCATTGGCTCCTGCTACTGTCAGTCAAATCTTGTGAGAAGGGATTTGGGCTGAGCCACTCTGTGTGTGTCTATGGATGCACACAGACAGGCTCAAGAGCACACCTGCACGTGTGCCCCCTCAGCAAGCTGTGTGCACTCAGAGAAAAGGAGGAGCAGATAACACTCACAGGGGACCACAGAAGAGGATGTAAGAGACCGCTCTGTGCAATCTCCAAAGACATGCTGGAAGGTGAATTGGCTCCTGTCCAGGGGTGAACTGACAACTCATGGGGCCCCCGGGCAATAGGGGATCATGGGGCCCCTGTGTCCTTGCCCAAACTCAAAAAGCCTATGAAAAAGGTCCCAGGGGCATCTCATGGGGCCCCCTACTGACCCTGGGCCCTCGGGCAGTGCCCGAATTTCCAAATGGTCAGTCCGCCCCTGCTCCTGTCTAAATTGTCCCTAGTATGTGTATGTATGAATGTGAGTTAGGGACCTTAGATTGTACACCCCTTGAGGGTTGGGAACTGATGTGAATGTACAATATATATGTAATGCGCTGCGTAAATTGACGGCGCTATATAAGTACCTGAAATAAATAAATAATAGAAACAAAGAAAAACTTTTTTTTTTTAATGTTTTGCTCTTTTTTTGTTAAAAAAAATGAAACCCCCAGCGGTGATTAAATACCACCAAAAGAAAGCTCTACTTGTGTGAAAAAAAAAGATTAAATAAATAAATGTCATTAAACAGAGCAGGTAAGTATAACATCTTTTTTAATGAATTAATTTTAATCATTTAATTTTATTTAAATAATTTTAAAAATAAAACTTCTTTACAGCTACATATGTTGAACATTTCTAACATCTGCTCCCCACAAAATGTTTTCTTTATACATTTAAAAATTGGTATCCTATATCATTTTAAAAATTGCCCGGCCTACTACGACCTGATTGTGCAATCTTCTTTAAATGAACAAAAAATAAAAATGATTAATTAACTCCTTGCCTAACTGGGCACTTTTGCCCCCTTCCTGCCCAGGCCAACATTCAGTTTTCAGCGATGTTGCACTTTGAATGATAACTGCGCCGTCATGCAACACTGTACCCAGACTACATTTTTTTCACACAAATAGAGCTTTCTTGGACGTTTTGTTTTTGGCGCTATAAACGAAAAAAGAACGAAAAATTTGGGAAAAAAAAGTTTTTCTTAGTTTCTGTTATAAAATTTTGCAAACAGGTCATTTTTCTCCTTCCCTGATGCGCGTTGATGAGGCTGCACTGATAGGTAGCACTGATGGGCACTGATAGGCAGAACTGATGGGCACTGATGAGGCAGCACCAGGGGCGGACTGACAACTCATGGGGCCCCCGGGCAATAGGGTATCATGGGGCCCCTGTGTCCTTGCCTAAACTCAAAACAACCTATGAAAAAGGTACCAGGGGCATCTCATGGGGCCCCCTACTGACCCTGGGCCCTCGGGCAGTGTCCGAGTTCCCAAATGGTCAGTCCGCCCCTGGGCAGCACTGAAAGGCAGCACTGATAGGAAGCACTGATGGGCACTGATGAGGTGGCACTGATAGGCAGCACTAATGTGGCAGCATTAATGAGGTGGCACTGGTGGGCATTGATGATGCTGCACTGATATGCGGCACTGAAGGGCACTAATAGGTAGCACTAATGGGCACTGACTGACAGCACTGATAGGTGGCACTGACTGGTGGTACTAATGGGCACAGATTGGCAGTACTGCTGGGCACGTTCTGGGAGGACATCATATGACCCCCTCCCAGAACTGGATGACCGCACTGTAGCCGAATGATGGTGGTTAATTAATAAATGTAATGAAGTTTTTTTTACCGTCTCCTTTCTACTAAATATTTCCTATATATGGGTTTAGGCCTGGCCAGCCACAAACGCGCATGCAAAACGCATCCGGAACACACATGTCTGTATTTAAATTGAAAAAAAAAATAGAGGGGAAAAAATGAACTGGAATGCATCAAAAACACACCGGAATGTGTCAAAAATGCACCAAAAATGCACTGGAACGTAGTAAAAATGCATAAAAACGCACAGAAATGCAACAAAAATGCATCCGGAACGCACATGTCCCTATTTAAGCTGAAGAAAAAGGGGGAAAATGAACTGGAATGCATCAAAAACGCATCGGAACATGTCAAAAATGCATCAAAAACGCATCGGAACGTGGCAAATATGCACAGGAATGCAACAAAAATGAGCATGCAAAAACGCATCCGGAACGCACATGTCCCTATTTAAATTGAAGAAAAAGAGAGGGGAAAACAATTAACTGGAATGCACAAAAAACGCACTAGAGCGCGTCAAAAAAGTATGAAAAATGCACCGGAACACATCTAGACTGCGTTTCTACAGTGTGAACCGGTCCTAAAGGCTTGTCTATACTTACCTCCTGTGTGCAGTGATTTTGCACAGAGCGACCCGGATCCAGGGGCGGACTGACAACTCATGTGGCCCCCAGGCAATAGGGGATCATGGGGCCCCTGTGTCCTTGCCCACACTCAAAGCACACCTAAAAAAGCCTATAAAGAGGTACCAGGGGCATTTCATGGGGCCCCCTACTGACCCCGGGCCCTCGGGCAGTGCCTGAGTGCTCGAATGGTCAGTCCGCCCCTGCCCGGATCCACCTCTTCTTGGGTCCCAGACCAGCACTCCTAGCCCCTCCCTCCTGTCGGGTGCCCCCACTGCAAGCAACTTGCTATGAGGACACCTGATGCTCCATGTATCCATTCACACACCGAACTATGACTCTGCCCAGCCCCCTCTCTCTTCTCATTGGCTCACTGGCTGGCTCCTGCTTCTGTCTTAGCCAATGAGGAGAGGGAGTCTCAGCATATCCGGGACTCCAGTGCACATCTCTGGATGGAGAGGTGGTTCAGGTGAGTATTGGGGGGGGGGGCTGGGAAGGGATGGTGCACACGGAAGCTGTTTTATCTTCATGCATTACCTTTCATCCTTTACAATCACTTTAATGATGAATTGTGTTTGTTTGTTTTATGCCCAAACTAGGCGCCAGTGGTAGAGGTTGCCTGGACTTGTGCATTGGAGTTCCCCAAGCTGCCAATGCGTGGATTATCCCCGCACATGCCTGGGGACAACTTGCTGAGTTTTCCCCTGAACCAAATCTCTGGGGTCTATCACATGGTACTGTAGATGGGAACGGTTCGGAGACTGCATGTATGATCAATTGGATCTCACGTGTTCTATACGAGAGTGCGGGGAGGAAAAGAGAACGAAGTGCGTGTACCCCCCTCCCCCCCCCCCCTCGCCCCCTCCTCCCCTCCTCCATGAGCTCCATCACATCTCTACCAGGCTGCAGGGACCCTTCATGCTCACTTTTAGCCCTGTATCTCCACCTAGTGGACGCTTTCGGCGCGACCGTTTGGTACGCTGCAGGTGTCAGCGAGAAGTCGCTTTTCGGCGTGGCTCATCTACGGCTTACACAGGAAGGATCCATTCGCACTTGTGCGACATCAAAACCATGCGATTTTACAGCGCCACTTGATGCGACTTTAATGCGACTTTGCACATGCCCAATCCAAACGCACACGTTTCTGCGTTAAAAATGGCGGTGTGTGTAAGTGGGCGCTGCAGAGACCGCCGGCTGGAACCGAACAGAATCAGCAAGGGAGAATGTCACCAGCACACCGAGGATCACCGATCCAGACTGACCATTTGGAAACTCGAGCGCTGCCCGAGGGCCCGGGGTCAGTAGGGGGCCCCATGAGGTGCCCCTGGTACCTTTTTCATAGGCTTTTTTGAGTTTGGGCAAGGACACAGGGACCCCATGATCCCCTATTGCCCGGGGGCCCCATGAGTTGTCAGTCCGCCCCTGCCGATATGGGACCAATGAACGATCACGTAGTTACAACAAGGCAATGTTCCGGAGTCTCGCAGGACCCCTTCATCAGGCATGTGACCTAATGCGACTTTGGCGCCACTTTGATGCGACTTTGGCTTTGACCGATGATAATTGTTTCTGCTGTGCAAAGTCGCACACATGTCGCACGGGCAACATTCATGCGACGTTCTTTGGAGGGTTTACAATGAAATCTATGGCCCACAAGTCGCATGAAAGTCGGACCAAAGTAACGCAGGAACTTTGAAGTCGCTGCAACTTGAAGTTTTACAGATATGAATGGTACCCATTGGGAAACATGGGGGGGGGGTGACTTGTCGTGCGACTTTGGACCCCAAAGTCGCATGACAAGTCACATAAGTGTGAATGGAGCCTAAGTCCCCGGTCACACTGTATGCGAATCGACACGTGATTTGCCATGCCATGCGAATTTGCAAATCACATGCCAAGCCGCACCCTATTGTGCGCAATTAGAGCGGTCATATCGATGCGGTCCCGACTTGGTCGGAGCCGCGCCGATTTCTAAAGTAGTGCATGCACCCAGGGATGGACTGACAACTCATGGGGCCCCCGGGCAATTGGAGATCATGAGGCCCCTGTGTTCTCACCCACACTCAAACCACTCCCAAAAAAACCTATGAAAGGTACCAGGGGCATCTCATGGGGCCCCCTACTGACCCTGGGCCCTCGGGCAGTGCCCGAGTGCCCAAATGGTCAGTCTGCCCCTGCATACACCCTTTAGAAATTTTGAAATCGGCATGCCAGCCAACTTTGAAATCATGTGACTTCACTGTAAGCCACACGATTCCAAAGTCAGGTTTGATGTGACCCGGGGGTGGGGGAGGGGTGAAAGGGATAGGCCTGCTAAAAAAAAAATGGGTAACGTTGGAATCAGTCCTGTGCAGGGGCGGACTGACCATTGGGAAACTCGGGCACTGCCCGAGGGCCCGGGGTCAGTAGGGGGCCCCATGAGATGCCCCTGGTACCTTTTTCATAGGCTTTTTTGAGTTTGGGCAAGGACACAGGGGCCCCATGATCCCCTATTGCCCGGGGGCCCCATGAGTTGTCAGTCCGCCCCTGGTCCTGTGTAATTGGGCAGCACCAACGATGAATGAATGGACTGACAAACCTTCAGGCCCCATTCACCCCTATTGCTTTACCTACATGCAACTTTTTTTTTTTGGTGCATTTATACACAACATGCGTTCATTTCCATGATCTGTCGTGTGCAACAAACCTAAACAACACGGCTGGTCCAGGGAATCTCCCATCACCTCTCGGGGGGTCAGGGAGGAATTGTTTCCCCTGCAGGAGCACATTGGATCGTGCTTTATCATGTGTTTTCCCTTCCTCTTTTTTTCCCTTTTAACCTCTTCCATACCGTGCACTTTTCCCCCTTCCTGCCCAGGCCAGTTTTTAGGTTTCAGCGCTCTCACACTTTGAATGACAATTGCGCGGTCATACAACATTGTACCCATACTAACATTTTATCATTTTCTTCACACAACTAGAGCTTTCTTTTGGTGGTATTTAATCACTGCTGGGGATTTTTTTTTGCTAAATTAACAATAAAAGACTGCAAATTTTGAAAAAAATAAAACCCCACGGTTTTCTTTGTTTCTGTTATAAAAGTTTGCAAATAAATAATTGTTCTTCATAAATTTAGGCCGAGATGTATTCTACTACATGTCTTTGGTGAAAATAACCCAAATTAGGATGTATTTTTTAGTTTGTAGGAAAGTTATAGAGTTCACAAACTATGGTATAGATCTGAATATTGATCAATCCTGAAGTACTGACAGCCAATCTAATTTCTTGAGGGTCCAAAATCCAAAAGTCAGGACAGTACAGATATCCCCCAAATGTCAGAACAGTACAGATATCCCCCAAATGCCAGGACAGTACAGATAACCCCCAAATGTCAGGACAGTACAGATATCCCCCAAATGTTAGAACAGTACAGATATCCCCCAAATGTCAGGAAAGGACAGATATCCCCCAAATGTCAGAAAAGTACAGATATCCCCCAAATGTCAGAACAGTACAGATATCCCCCCAAATGTCAGAACAGTACAGATATCCCCCCAAATGTCAGGACAGTACAGATAACCCCCAAATGTCAGAACAGAACAGATATCCCCCAAATGTCAGAACAGTACAGATATCCCCCCAAATGTCAGGGCAGTACAGATATCCCCCAAATGTCAGGACAGGACAGATATCCCCCAAATGTCAGGACAGTACAGATATCCCCCAAATGTCAGGACAGTACAGATATCCTCCAAATGTCAGAACGGTACAGATATCCCCCAAATGTCAGAACGGTACAGATATCCCCCAAATGTCAGGACAGTACAGATATCCCCCCAAATGTCAGAACAGTACAGATATCCCCCAAATGTCAGGACAGGACAGATATCCCCCAAATGTCAGAACAGTACAGATATCCCCCAAATGTCAGAACAGTACAGATATCCCCCAAATGTCAGAACGGTACAGATATCCCCCAAATGTCAGAACGGTACAGATATCCCCCAAATGTCAGGACAGGACAGATATCCCCCAAATGTCAGAACGGTACAGATATCCCCCAAATGTCAGGACAGTACAGATATCCCCCAAATGTCAGAACGGTACAGATGATCCCCAAATGTCAGAACGGTACAGATAGTCCCCAAATGTCAGAACAGTACAGATATCCCCCAAATGTCAGAATAGTACAGATATCCCCCCAAATGTCAGAACAGTACAGATATCCCCCAAATGTCAGGACGGGACAGATATCCCCCAAATGTCAGAACGGGACAGATATACCCCAAATGTCAGAACAGTACAGATATCCCCCCAAATGTCAGAACAGTACAGATATCCCCCAAATGTCAGGACAGTACAGATATCCCCCAAATGTCAGAACAGTACAGATATCCCCCCAAATGTCAGGACGGGACAGATATCCCCCAAATGTCAGAACGGGACAGATATTCCCCAAATGTCAGGACGGTACAGATATCCCCCAAATGTCAGAACGGTACAGATAACCCCAAAATGTCAGAACGGTACAGATATCCCCCAAATGTCAGGACAGTACAGATATCCCCCAAATGTCAGAACAGTACAGATATCCCCCAAATGTCAGAACAGTACAGATATCCCCCAAATGTCAGGACGGTACAGATATCCCCCAAATGTCAGAACGGTACAGATATCCCCCAAATGTCAGGACAGTACAGATATCCCCCAAATGTCAGAACAGTACAGATATCCTCCAAATGTCAGAACGGTACAGATATCCCCCAAATGTCAGGACGGTACAGATATCCCCCAAATGTCAGAACGGTACAGATATCCCCCAAATGTCAGCACGGTACAGATATCCCCCAAATGTCAGAACGGTACAGATATCCCCCAAATGTCAGAACGGTACAGATATCCTCCAAATGTCAGAACGGTACAGATATCCCCCAAATGTCAGAACGGTACAGATATCCCCCCAAATGTCAGAACAGTACAGATATCCCCCAAATGTCAGGACAGATATCCCCCAAATGTCAGGACAGTAGAGATATCCCCCAAATGTCAGAACAGTACAGATAACCCCCAAATGTCAGAACAGTACAGATATCCCCCAAATGTCAGGACGGGACAGATATCCCCCAAATGTCAGAACGGGACAGATATACCCCAAATGTCAGAACAGTACAGATATCCCCCCAAATGTCAGAACAGTACAGATATCCCCCAAATGTCAGGACAGATATCCCCCAAATGTCAGAACAGTACAGATATCCCCCAAATGTCAGAACGGGACAGATATACCCCAAATGTCAGAACAGTACAGATATCCCCCCAAATGTCAGAACAGTACAGATATCCCCCAAATGTCAGGACAGATATCCCCCAAATGTCAGAACAGTACAGATATCCCCCAAATGTCAGAACGGGACAGATATACCCCAAATGTCAGAACAGTACAGATATCCCCCAAATGTCAGAATAGTACAGATATCCCCCCAAATGTCAGAACAGTACAGATATCCCCCAAATGTCAGGACGGGACAGATATCCCCCAAATGTCAGAACGGGACAGATATACCCCAAATGTCAGAACAGTACAGATATCCCCCCAAATGTCAGAACAGTACAGATATCCCCCAAATGTCAGGACAGTACAGATATCCCCCAAATGTCAGAACAGTACAGATATCCCCCCAAATGTCAGGACGGGACAGATATCCCCCAAATGTCAGAACGGGACAGATATTCCCCAAATGTCAGGACGGTACAGATATCCCCCAAATGTCAGAACGGTACAGATAACCCCAAAATGTCAGAACGGTACAGATATCCCCCAAATGTCAGGACAGTACAGATATCCCCCAAATGTCAGAACAGTACAGATATCCCCCAAATGTCAGAACAGTACAGATATCCCCCAAATGTCAGGACGGTACAGATATCCCCCAAATGTCAGAACGGTACAGATATCCCCCAAATGTCAGGACAGTACAGATATCCCCCAAATGTCAGAACAGTACAGATATCCTCCAAATGTCAGAACGGTACAGATATCCCCCAAATGTCAGGACGGTACAGATATCCCCCAAATGTCAGAACGGTACAGATATCCCCCAAATGTCAGCACGGTACAGATATCCCCCAAATGTCAGAACGGTACAGATATCCCCCAAATGTCAGAACGGTACAGATATCCTCCAAATGTCAGAACGGTACAGATATCCCCCAAATGTCAGAACGGTACAGATATCCCCCCAAATGTCAGAACAGTACAGATATCCCCCAAATGTCAGGACAGATATCCCCCAAATGTCAGGACAGTAGAGATATCCCCCAAATGTCAGAACAGTACAGATAACCCCCAAATGTCAGAACAGTACAGATATCCCCCAAATGTCAGGACGGGACAGATATCCCCCAAATGTCAGAACGGGACAGATATACCCCAAATGTCAGAACAGTACAGATATCCCCCCAAATGTCAGAACAGTACAGATATCCCCCAAATGTCAGGACAGATATCCCCCAAATGTCAGAACAGTACAGATATCCCCCAAATGTCAGAACGGGACAGATATACCCCAAATGTCAGAACAGTACAGATATCCCCCCAAATGTCAGAACAGTACAGATATCCCCCAAATGTCAGGACAGATATCCCCCAAATGTCAGAACAGTACAGATATCCCCCAAATGTCAGAACGGGACAGATATACCCCAAATGTCAGAACAGTACAGATATCCCCCCAAATGTCAGAACAGTACAGATATCCCCCAAATGTCAGGACAGATATCCCCCCAAATGTCAGAACGGTACAGATATCCCCCAAATGTCAGCACAGTACAGATATCCCCCAAATGTCAGGACAGTACAAATATCCCCCAAATGTCAGGACAGGACAGATATCCCCCCAAATGTCAGAACAGTTCAGATATCCCCCAAATGTCAGAACAGTACAGATATCCCCCAAATGTCAGAACAGTACAGATATCCCCCAAATGTCAGGACAGTACAGATATCCCCCAAATGTCAGAACAGTACAGATATCCCCCAAATGTCCCCAAATGACCCCTTTTTGCAAAGTAGACAGTCTGATGTATTTCATAAGAGGCATGGCAAGTTTTTTGAAGTTGTAATTTTTTTGTCAAAGTAGATATTCAGGTGCAACAGACACCATGAGGGAAAAAAAGAAAATTGCAGAACTAATCATCCAGAGAATGTACATTTGTTCTGTGCAAATGTCAGCAAAATCGAATGTTACTTAGCTACTTTCTCTCCAGGTCGAATGTTCTTCATTCATAAGAATCAGGAGTCAGGAAAATATCACATTTTAGCCACTAGATGGCACTGGTGTTCATATGAAATCCCTATTTACTATGATCCTCACCAGCTTCACAGGACAAGTAGCTCTGTGAATTGTTTATAAATGCACCCCAAGTGTAATGACACATCTGATTCAGGGCCAGTTCACACTATAGAAAGGCAGATGCATTCTGGATGCCTTTCCATATGCACGTTTTTGATGCGTTCCGGTGCGTTTTTGATGCTTTCCAGGTTCATTCCCCCCCCCCCCCCCCCCTCTCTTTTTTTTCAATTTAAATAGGGACATGCGTGTTCTGGTGCTTTTTTTATGTGTTTTTGACACGTTCTGGTGCGTTTTTTAGGCGTTTTTGACACGTTCCAGTGTGTTTTTGATGCTTTCTGGTTCTTTTCCCCCCTTCTATTTTTTTCAATTTAAATAGGGACATGCACATTCTGATGCTTTTTTATGCGTTTTTGATGCATTCCACTGCGTTTTTGATGCTTTCCGGTTAATTTTTTCCCCTCTCTTTTTTTCAATTCAAATAGGAACATGCGTGTTCTGGTGCGGTTTTTAGGCGTTTTTGATCCGCTCCAGTGCATTTTTGATGCTTTCCAGTTCACCCCCCCCCCCATATTTTTCTTCAATTTAAATAGTAACATGCACGTTCTGATGCTTTTTTAATGTGTTTTTGACGCATTCTGGTGCGGTTTTTAGGCTTTTTTTAGGTGTTTTTGACACGTTCCAGTGCGTTTTTGATGCTTTCCGGTTCATTCCCCCCTCTTTTTCTTCAATTGAACTAGGGACATGCACGTTCTGATGCTTTTTTAATGTGTCTTTGACGCATTCTGGTGCGGGTTTTATGCTTTTTTTACACGTTCCGGTGTGTGTTTTTGATGCTGTCCGGTTTATTTTTTCCCTCTCTTTTTCTTCCATTTAAATAGGGACAAGCGTGTTCTGGTGCGGTTTTATGTGTTTTTGACACATTCTGGTGCGGTTTTTAGGCATTTTTTACACATTACAGTGCGTTTTTGATGCTTTCCAGTTCATTCCCTCCCCCCATCTTTTTCTTCAATTTAAATAGGGATATGTGCAATCTGATGCTTTTTTTATGTGTTTTTGACGTATTCTGGCGCGGTTTTTATGCGTTTTTGATGCTTTCCGGTTTATTTTTTCCCCTCTCTTTTTCTTCAATTTAAATAGGGACATGTGAGTTCTGGTGCATTTTTATGCGTTATTTATGCATTCTGGTGCGGTTTTAAGGTATTTTTGACGCATTCTGGTGCATTTTTTAGGTATTTTTGACGCATTCTGGTGCGGTTTTTAGGTATTTTTGATGCATTCTGGTGCATTTTTTAGATATTTTTGACGCATTCTGGTGCGGTTTTTAGGTATTTTTGGTGCATTCTGGTGCGGTTTTTAGTTATTTTTGACACATTCTGGTGCGGTTTTTAGGTGTTTTTGATGCTTTTCTGGTTCATTTTTCCTGCCAATGATGGCAACGATGGGACACAATTTCTCCCACTGACATCAAAGATGGGGCACTATTCTTTCCAGTGACAGCAACAATGGGGCACAATTTCTCCCAATGACACAAACAATGGGGTACAATTCCTCCCACTGACACCAATTGTGGGGCAATATTCCTCCAAGTGATGGCAACAATGGGGCAACATTTTTTTCAATGACACCAACAATGGGTCCCAATAACATCAACGATGTGGCACTATTCCTCCCACTGACACCAAAGATGGGGCACTATTCCTGCCAATGATAGCAACGATCCCGTCATTGGTGTCAGTGGGCGGAATGGTGCCCCATCATTGATGTCATTGGGCCCCATTGTTGGTGTCATTGGGAGAAATTGTGTGCCATTGTTGCAATCACTTGGAGGAATAGTGCCCCATCATTGGTGTCAGTGGAAAGAATTGCGCCTCATCGTTGATGTCATTGGGGCTGTTGTTGGTGTCAGTGGGAGGAATTGTGCCCCATCGTTGCCATCACTGGGAGAAATTGTGCCCATCATTGGTGTCAGTGGGGGGAATTATGCCCCGATATTGGTATAGGTGGATGAAATAGTGCCCCAGAGGGTGGATAAAAGGACGCAAAGGGCCGCAGTTTGAAGATCATGATGTAAACCCACCATCAATCCCGTCCTCTGGTAATAGAGATCGATGTTAATCACAATGTTGCCTGTCAGCTTGTCACATAGATATAAACATAGGGCCGGGGTCTCTCAGATATTGTCATTGACCATATATGGATATGACCATATTTGGTCAATGATGTCACCCAGGGTGCTATGAAAATCACCTTGATTTAATTCCTCATCATCATTCAAATATAAATATATCAACCTCATGGTGGACTGGTTCTTGGAAGCGTATCCAAACCCAAGAAGAAAATGAGCCCAGATGGGGATATTCTCAGCCAGTTTTAATTTTGTATCTTTTAATTTATTTAGATTTTTTTTTTATCATTTGGCTGGGGGCTTTTTTTTAAGCATTTTTCTTTTTTTAAATGGTTGTTTATAAATGAGTGGAGATACATTTTGTTTCCTAATTCAGAAGGTTACCATTCCGTAAAGCAAATATCCAAAAATGAATAAAAATATCTGGATCTATCTATTTATATATATAAACATACTCTGCTCAAAAAGTGAAAGGAACACTTTATAATCAGAGTCTGGCATCAAGTCAATGAAACTCCTGGGATATGGATCTGGTCAGGTAAGTAGCAGAGGGGGTTGTTATTCAGTTTCAGCTGCTTTGGTGTTAATTAAATTAACAACAGGTGCACTAGATGGGCAACAATGAGACGACCCCCAAAACAGGAATGGTTTTACAATTGGAAGCTACTGACATTTTTTTCCCTACTCATCTTTTCTGACTGTTTTTCACTAGTTTTGCATTTGGTTAGGGTCAGTGTCACTACTGGTAGCATGAGGCCATACCTGGACCCTACAGAGGTTGCACAGGCAGTCCAACTCCTCCAAGATGGCACATTAATACGTGTCATTGCCAGAAGGTTTGCTTTGTCTCCCAGCACAGTCTCAAGAGCATGGAGGAGATTCCAGGAGACAGGCAGTTACTCTAGGAGAGCTGGACAGGGATGTAGAAGGTCCTTAACCCATCAGCAGGACCGATATCTGCTCCTTTGTACAAGGAGGACCAGGATGAGCACTGCCAGAGCCCTACAATATGACCTACAGCAGGTCACTGGTGTGAATGTCTCTGACCAAACAATCAGAAACAGTCTTCATGAGACTGGCCTGAGGGCCCGACGTCCTCTAGTGGGCCCTGTGCTCACTGCCCAGCACCATAGAGCTGGATTGGCATTTGCCATTGAACACCAGAACTGTCAGGTCCACCACTGGCACCCTGTGCTTTTCACAGATGAGAGCAGGTTCCCCCTGAGCACATGTGACAGACGTGAAAGGGTCTGGAGAAGCCGTGGAGAGCGTTATGCTGCCTGTAACATCTCTCAGCATTACCGTTTTGGTGGGGGGTCAGTGATGGTCTGGGGAGAGATATCCATGGAGAAACGCACAGACCTCTACAGGCTAGACAATGACACCCTGACTGCCATTAGGTATGGGGATGAAATCCTTGGACCCATTGTCAGATCCTACGCTGGTGCAGAGGGTCCTGGGTTCCTCCTGGTGCGGAGGGTCCTGGGTTCCTCCTGGTGCGGAGGGTCCTGGGTTCCTCCTGGTGCACGACAATGCCTGGCCTCATGTGGAGGGAGTATGCAGGCAGTTCCTGGAGGATGAAGGAATTGATACCATTGAATGGCCCCCACGCTCTCCTGACCTAAATCCAATAGAACTCCTCTGGGATGTCATGTTTCGGTCCATCCGACGCCACCAGGTTGCACCTCAGATTGTCCAGGAGCTCAGTGATGTCCTGGTCCAGATCTGGCAGGAAATCCCCCAGGACACCCATCCATCGTCTCATTAGGAGCCTCCCCCGACGTTGTCAGGCATGTATACAAGCACATGGGGGCCATACAAACTACTGAGGACCATTCTGAGTTGCTGCAATGACATTTCAGCAAAATGGACTCGCCTGCTGCATCATTTTTTCACTTTGATTTTCGGGGTGTCTTTGAATTCAGTCCTCTGTAGGTCGATCATTTTCATTTCCATCAAACGATGGGACAGCCTTACATTCCTCACACATTACCCCGTCCATGTCAGTATAGAGATCCAGCAGGAGATTCTTTCCCGTTGAGATCTGATGGGTTGTCAGAGTCTTCCTTTCATTTTTTTGAGCCGTGTGTATTCTAATGGCCAGAATACATTATTATTCTGGCCAATAGAATGCATTGCCACCAAACACATAAGCCCACATAAACATTCAGCATTTACTGCGTTTTTTCTGCTACTTTTATCCAGTAAAAAGAAAAGGCATCTAAAAGAATATAGTGTGCCCGTGGTATAAGGGTTTATAGTTATTTTAAATAAAAAGAGTTAATTTTCCACTGCTAGTTACTCCTGAAAGGTAGACAGCAGCTCCTACATTGTTTCAATCAGTTCTACAACACTGCGGTCTAGGTTCCCCCGTGCCGGAATCCCTTTAATCACCCGGCTTTCCATCTTCCTAAAGAACTAAGTCGACATGATCTCCAAATTTCTAGCAGACGCTTTTACTCGTCTTATGTCAATCCAGATAGACGTACAACAAAAGGGTGCCGGCCGGCCGGGGGCGATGGTTAAATCCTCACCTCTAATTACCAGCTTGTGATTATTTTCCGTTCCCTTTAAGAGGCGGCCATTGAACCCGGTGACATTGTCACAGCTCAATCCGTGATCAAAGGGGATGGAAGGCATACATGTTGTAACAATATTCACAGAGCGCTCCTGTATTCCTCCATTAGAGTACATTACACTTCTGTTACATTGTATCGGTGGAATAATAGCGGGAGCTTCTAATTTTATTCCAGAATTCCACGTGACGTCACGGCGTCCTGTGGTTGCTTGGCAACCTGTAGATACAACAAATTCTGGGAGTACCCATTTGTTCCGCAAGCACCACACGCCCCGGCCAGTACAGATTCATCAAGCAGTCCAAGAGAAACTTCATCCAAAAAGCTAAGGCTCCATTCACATCAAGCAGGCGTGACGCAGCGCGCGTGCGCTTTTCTACATTTTCAGCTCATTCCCGCGTGTCATGTGTAGTCCAACCCATTTATTCCAATTAAATTAGACTAGGCTAAACTTCTGTTACATTGTATCCACCGAACAATAGCGGGAGCTTAAAATTTTATTCCAGAATTCTGTGTGACGTCACGGCGTCCTGTGGTTGCCCGGCAACCTGTAAATACAAAAAATTCTGGGAGAATCCACCCATTCCACAAGCATCATATGTCCGGCCAGCACAGATTCATTAAGCAGTCCAAGAGAAACTGCATCCAAAAAGCTAAGGCTCCATTCACATCAAGTAGGTGTGACTTAGCGCGCGTGCGCCTTTCTACATTTTCAGCTCGTTCCTGCGTGTTGTATGTAGGCCAGACCATTCATTTCAATTAAATTAGACTAGGCTAAACTTCTGTTACATTGTATCCACCGAATAATAGAGGGAGCTAAAAATTTTATTCCAAAATTCTGTGTGACGTCACGGCGTCCTGTGGTTGCCCGGCAACCTGTAAATACAAAAATTTGTGGGAGAATCCACCCATTCCGCAAGCACCATATGTCCAGGGCAGCACAGATTTATTAAGCAGTCCAAGAGTAGCTGCATCCAAAAAGTTAAGGCTCCATTCGCATCAAGCAGGCATGACGCAGCGCGTGCGCCTTTCTACATTTTCAGCTTGTTCCCACGTGTGATGTGTAGGCCGGCCCATTTATAACCACGGCGTCCTGTGGTTGCTCGGCAACCTGTGGATACAACAAATTCTGGAAGAACCCACTTGTTCTGCAAGCACCACACGCCCCGGCCAGTACAGATTTATTAAGCAGTCCAAGAGTAGCTGCATCCAAAAAGCTAAGGCTCCATTCACATCAAGCAGGCGTGACGCAGCGCGCGCGTGCGCCTTTGTATATTTTCAGCTCGTTCCCGCGTGTCATGTGTAGGCCAGCCCATTTATTCCAATTAAATTAGACTAGGCTAAACTTCTATTACATTGTATCCAACGAATAATAGCGGGAGCTTAAAATTTTATTCCAGAATTCTGTGTGATGTCACGGCGTCCTGTGGTTGCCCGGCAACCTGTAAATACAAAAAATTCTGGGAGAATCCACCCATTCCGTAATCACCATATGTCCGGCCAGCACAGATTTATTAAGCAGTCCAAGAGTAGCTGCATCCAAAAAGCTAAGGCTCCATTCACATCAAGCAGGCGTGACGCAGCGCGCGTGCGCCTTTCTACATGTTCAGCTCGTTCCCGCATGTCATGTGTTGGGCAGCCCATTCATTTCAATTAAATTAGACTAGGCTAAACTTCTGTTACATTGTATCCAACGAATAATAGCGGGAGCTTAAAATTTTATTCCAGAATTTTGTGTGACGTCACGGCATCCTGTGGTTGCCCAGCAACCTGTAAATACAAAAAATTCTGGGAGAATCCACCCATTCCGCAAGCACCATATGTCCAGCCAGCACAGATTTATTAAGCAGTCCAAGAGAAACTACATCCAAAAAGCTAAGGCTCCATTCAAATCAAGCAGGCGTGACGCAGCGCGCGCGTGCGCCTTTCTACATTTTCAGCTCGTTCCCGCGTGTGATGTGTAGGCCGGCCCATTCAGTTCAATTAAATTAGACTATGCTAAACTTCTGTTACACTGTATCCACCGAATAATAGAGGGAGCTAAAAATTTTATTCCAGAATTCTGTGTGACGTCACGGCGTCCTGTGGTTGCCCGGCAACCTGTAAATGCTACAAAATCTGGGAGAATCCACCCATTGTGCAAGCACCATATGTCCGGCCAGCACAGATTTATTAAGCAGTCCAAAAGTAGCTGCATCCAAAAAGCTAAGGCTCCATTCACATGAAGTAGGTGTGACGCAGCGCGCGTGCGCCACAGTGCATTTTCAGCTCGTTCCCGCGTGTCATGTGTTGGGCAGCCCATTCATTTCCATTAAATTAGACTATTCTAAACCTCTGTTACACTGAAGTTTATAGGGAAAGTTGATCCAGGGAATATCTGATTGCCTCTCGGGGGATCAGGAAGGAATTTTCCCCTGCAGGAGCAAATTGGATCGTGCTTTGCTGGGTTTTTTTGCCTTCCTCTGGATCAACTGTGGGTGTAGGAGTATAACTTCTTTTTTTTTATTTTTTATGGTTGAACAGGATAGACTTTTGTCTTTTTTCACCCAGACTAACTAGGTACAGTTGCAAGAAAAAGTATGTGAACCCCTTGGGATTACGTGCAGTTTTGCATGAATTGGGCATAAAATGTGCTCTGAACGTCATCTACGTCACAACAATAGAAGAACACAGTCTGCTGAACATAATACTACACAAACATCAGATGTTGCCATGGTTTAATTGCACATAACATGTAAACATTCACAGTGCAGGGAGGAAAAAGAATGTGAACCTTTGGACTTAATAACTGGTTGACCCTCCTTTGGCAGCAATAACCTCAACCAAACGTTTCCTGTAGTTGCAGATCAGACCTGCACAATGATCTGGAGTAATTTTGGACCACTCCTCTTCACAAAACTGTTTCAGTGTAGCAATATTCTTGGGATGTCTGGTGTGAATCGCTCTCTTAAGGTCATGCCACAGCATTTCAATCGGGTTGAGGTCAGGACTCTGACTGGGCCACTCCAGAAGGCGTATTCTGTGCTGTTGCAGCCATTGTTTTGTTGAATTACTTGTATGCTTTGGGTCATTGTCCTGTTGTTATGTTCAGCAGACTGTGTTCTTCTATTGTTGTGACTTAGATGACGTTCAGAGCACATTTTATGCCCAATTCATGCAAAACTCCACGTAATCCCAAGGGGTTCACATACTTTTTCTTGCAACTGTAACTGTATCCACCGAATAATAGCGGGTGCTTAAAATGTTATCCCAGAATTCTGTGTGACGTCATGGCATCCTGTGAGTCGAAGCTCAAGTACAGTGCCATCGATAGGCTACAGGACTGGCCTCAAACAATTGATGGGGGGGGGGGGGGGTACCAATAAGCATGACCCAAATCTTGGTACAGTTTAATTGAAGGAAACTGAGGTTGGCACACGGTTTCTAAATATAAATTAGATATAAATACTTACTAACCGCTCTGTATCCGCCACCCCCCTCTGCCAATCCCTCCACTGGCTCCTGAGTGCCCAACAGATAAAATTCAAAATCCTAACACTGACATACAAAGCTGTTCATAATACTGCCCCGAACTATATCACTGACCTGGTATCTAAATACCACCCAAAACGCACTCTCTGCTCCTCACAAGACCTCCTGCTCTCTAGTTCCCTGGTCTCCTCCTCCCATGCCCGTCTCCAGGACTTCTCCAGGGCTTTCCCCATCCTCTGGAACTCACTACCCCAATCCATCAGACTATCACCTACTTTCCACACCTTTAGACGCACCCTGAAAACCCATCTCTTCAGGGAAGCCTACCCCACCCTCAGCTAATTGCCGACCTCCTCCACTCTTCCTACCACTCCATCCCCCACAGCTACAGTTGTGGCCAAAATTATTCAACCCCCACTGAAATTGAGTGTTTTGGCCAGTTTGACATTGCTTTTGATCATTCAGTCATCTTGCTTACATTTACATTAAAGAGGCACTTGTAGGTCAGACAAATATAACATAACAGTTATAATGAAATAACCACAAATGTCTTTTCTGTGCTCACAGCATTATCAGTTTTATTCAACCCCCAAGTGACATTCAATCTTAGTACTTAGTACAGCATCCTTTTACAGTTATAACAGCTTTTAAACGTGAAGCATAGCTTGACACAAGTGTCTTGCAGCGATCTACGGGTATCTTCGCCCATTCTTCATGGGCAAAGGCCTCCAGTTCAGTCACATTCTTAGGCTTGCGCACTGCAACTGCTTTCTTTAAGTCCCACCAGAGGTTCTCAATCGGATTTAAGTCTGGTGACTGCGATGGCCACTCCAAAATGTTCCAGCCTTTCCTCTGCAACCATGCTCTAGTGGACTTGGAGGTATGCTTGGGATCATTGTCCTGTTGAAAGGTCCAACGTCTCCCAAGCCTCAGGTGTGTGACGGACTGCATCACGTTTCCATCCAATATCTCCTGGTACTGAAGAGAATTCATGGTACCTTGCACACGCTGAAGCTTCCCTGTACCTGCAGAAGCAAAACAGCCCCAAAGCATGATTGACCCTCCACCATGCTTCACAGTAGGCAAGGTGTTCTTTTCATCATAGGCCTTGTTCTTCCTCCTCCAAACATAGCGTTGATCCATGGGCCCAAACAGTTCTAATTTTGTTTCATCAGTCCACAGAACACTATCCCACAACTTTTGTGGTTTGTCCACATGGCTTTTGGCATACTGCAGTCGACTCTTCTTATTCTTTGGAGACAGCAAGGGGGTACGCCTGGGAGTTCTGGCACGGAGGCCTTCATTACGCAGTGTGCGTCTTATTGTCTGGGCTGAAACTTCTGTACCCACATCTGACAAATCTTTTCTCAGTTCCTCAGCAGTCACACGGGGACTTCTCTCCACTCTACGCTTCAGGTAGCGCACAGCAGTCGAAGTCAGCATCTTCTTTCTGCCACGACCAGGTAGCGTTTCAACAGTGCCCTTTGCCTTGAATTTGCGAATGATGCTTCCTAAGGTGTCTCTTGGTATGTTTAACATCTTTGCAATCTTCTTATAGCCATTGCCCTTCCTGTGAAGAGAAATCACCTCTTCTCTTGTCTTCCTGGACCATTCTCTTGCCTTCACCATGTTTGTAACCACACCAGTAAATGTCTAGAAGGAGCTGAGTATCACAGTCATTTTAAAGCTGCCTAATTGGTGCTTATTATGCTTGATTGCTGCTCGGTGACATCCACAGGTGTTTTCAATACCTGATGGAAAGCACCTGTATGAACCTCTGTTCTTCAGAGTGGTAGTCTTTAAGGGGTTGAATAATTGTGGCAATGAAGAAACCACATAAGAACCATTTACTACTGTATTACATAAACAATTGATGTCATTTTAGTTGCATTTGGGTAGTTACAACGTCCTTGTAGGATTTGATTCTGAATACAATTCCAAATGTACACTATAGTCCCTAAACCCCTTTACAGCATTGGGGGTTGAATAATTTTGGCCACAACTGTATCTCCTCCTGTACCACTACCCCCTCCCTCCTAGATTGTAAGCTCCAAGGAGCAGGGCCCTCGAACCCCTCGTGTATTATTGTATTGTTACTGTACTGTCTCATGTATTGTCTCCCATTGTAATGTACAGCGCTGAGCAAACTGTTGGCGCTATATAAATAATATAAATATATTAAATTCA